>NW_019212990.1:0-18511 GCF_002532875.2 Varroa jacobsoni
ATAAGCTTTCTAGCTTTTGTTAAATTATTTTTATTTCTTTTTTTGATCAGTCAGCGACCATATAGATATAACTGTAAGCTGAAGATCAACCACTAACAAGGTAACAACTAGTAACATGTAAATTAATCATCCACTACCAACACGAAAATGATCAAAATTCGCGTTCGATTAGCAAACTTAACATATCGTAAACCCTTTGATAGCCCCCGCCCCTACAGAAGTTATTTAAACTCCCTGTCAAGAGATCAGCATCTTTATAAACTAATATAACTCAAGCCCGCATCTATTTTATGCGCCTACCTAAAGTATCTCAAAAAGATAGAAATGCCCATAGCCGTGATGCCAAGCGATACTCAGTTTGGCCTTACACGGGCTATTTAACAATGGCTACGCCTATAGGTGAGGTTTTGAAAAGAAATGTAGATGCAGTGATAGATGACGAACTTATTACTTAGTTCATTGGTCTTTCATCATATGACTTTCGATAAGGACTTGGTTTACTAATTAACACGTGTTATGTTGGCTCCTCAAAGATAGCCTAACGTATAAAAGGAGACGGTCGGATTATTACACACAGCTTAGATAAAGTGACCTCAAAAAGACACGCGTTTTCAACTCTCCACAAGTACTTATGTGGCAGTCCTCGGAAGTAACAGCTTCAATACAATTGAATGATCTACCGGGCCAAAAAAAACCTGGATTATTTTCTACTCCTATATGGATTCTAATAACATTTGAGCACAGAATAGAATTGCATCTTTGCCAAAGTTTGCGAAAACCAAATCGTATATAGTCGAGCCACAAAAATATGGCGATCTGGCTTCGGAATTATAATAAGGGTTACTTAAGGTTTTCACTGTTACACTAAGCATTCACCGAAATAACAAAAACACAGTGAAACAGCATGTAAATTATGCAATACAATGATGCTGTACGCCGGCCATCTCATCATTGTTTTACAATGTAGCTCGGTACCTGAATGCATCCTGCATTATTCGAGAGCTGTGTACGTATGGAACGAATCTATAACAAGAAATTGCGATTTTAATAAAGCGCGCGAGAAGATACGATCATTCAGCATCACGATATCGTACATTTACACGATAGGCATCAATCAAAATAGGTATCATACTGGGAAATTCCTACGCATTCGGTTTGCCAGTCGTTAAATATTCGCGTCACCAAGAACATATGTATAACAGGGCTATATCCAATATATTATACCGCATACATTATACAACACTTAGCCCCCCGTAGTAGATTAATTATTACTATCGATACAACTATTCCTCCTTTTTGGTAGGTTTTTTTTGTTCGACTTTTAAGGCTCCCCTTGTAGGGTTAAGCTTCTCACTAGAGGCCCGGTTCAACTCGATGAAATGATGAAGATCCTCCGTAATAGGTCCGCAGAAGACCCTGGGCTCAATTCCTCGCGCTTGCAAAATTTCCCGTAGGTCTCCAGATTGGGTCATAGTTACCTTTAAGAAATCGACAAAACGAACGAATAAGTATGTTCAATATATTAAGTACGGTTTTATCTCTAAAAATCATACGTGACCTCAAAGCTAAGTAATATTTTCTGATTGGATTCGTATTATTACCATATGCAAATATATTAATAATTAAATTCATATTCGGCGACGAATTTTACCCTCATTGTGGCGCTTTTCCTAATCTTATCTAATTCTTTACATTGGTATTACCTTGCAATAGCAGGCGGCCTTGATAAATTCGTCCTTAATGCCGACGAGCCACTGTTCGAAGAACAGGTGTCGATCTTCGGCTAAGACTAACTAGAATAGATAGAGCATAACAATACAATTAATGAAAAACTAATTTCTGGAGATAAAATTTCGGTTTCTTCGGTTCTATATTCTATAATCTGAAACTAAAAGCTCTAGTTCGTTTTTACCTGCTTTTTTTTTTACCATGTACATGTATGTATTAGAGCATGAGAATATCGTTATTTATCTAGTCGACGCTTGGATCGTCCTACCTTGGTGATAATTTTGTATGTCTCAAAACAAGTCACCGGCTTCCGGTAACGAATCGCCATAGCAGCGATTACGAAATTACGGTTTGTCTTTCGGAGGTCGAGAACGAAGTCTAGCAGTCCTGTATCACCAACAAATACTCCCCTTGCATACTCGAAACTGCGAAGGTATTTACCATGGTTCATATGCAACATATAATCCAAATCGAATGGTAAACAGATGCCTGGTACAGAAGACGGAACAGGAAAGAGGGATCGAAGTAAATAAGTGGCAAGATATAAAATCAACGTCGTTTACTACTTTTAAAGACCGTACGAACGAGTATCTGCGTGATATCACAATATTTTCAGCTCATTTTCAAATATAAGGTTAATTAAAAATGCTTATATACTAAAACACATTGTGAATATATCCGCCTGCAATTAACGGTCTAATACTCATTAAGTCGCTGGCAGCAGTAAAGCCCGCGCTTAACGAAACCTGTGAAAGCGACCGAATCACAAGACCTGCAGGCACGTCAGCTGTCCGAGAACCAGACCCGGAGCACATAAGTTACCGGATCGCTGCAGGAGGCAGGCCTCTAGAGCAACCGTAAATACCAGTAATGGCGTCAGCTTGTGATTCACGTAATCGCCGGCGCTGAAATAAGGCAGTGAAGGGAGACTAGTGTCGACGAAAAAAAGGCGTGACCAAGAAGGGACATCAGACCTGTGCTGTATGTAGTACAGGACGCTATATACCGTACAAGATCGTCAGATCCAAATCGTAAAGACTATACGCTGCTTTTAAGCTTTGCGAATAGCAAAATTTCACTACCTAAATTGAAACACTGAAAAGGGTGCAGTGTTTTTAATGCGACCTTCACTGAAACCCTCGGACAACCTATTAAGGCCACTCACGCTATCTGTGAACCTCATTGTCTATAAATACGACGATGCTCATGTGATTTATGCAGCTATGTTGACCTCAATCTTTTCTTTGTAACTACCGTATGTTTAAAGGGCGTGCCACCAACGACCTGGTCTAGGTATACTAGGTAATGTTTCATAACTACGTGACAGATAAATACGCCAAATTAAGAAAACCAACCTGTCTTGCATCGGTCTGAACTCTAACTAAAAATTACGTGATGATTTAACAGGTGAGCAATCAGCATTACACAAGTTCTACTTTATTTAGGTACATTAATTAAACATCGAGGTCACAAGCTATTTTATCAATATGGACCATCCAAGATAATAACACCTACTTCCCCAAGGCTTGATTTTTGTAATATCAGCTCTATCAGATAATTTTATCAGCATTGCTCGCGACCAGTAAGCTTTTATTTTTTAAATATTTTTAAAAATCAATTTTTAACATTTTTTTCAATTAAATAAATATTTAATTAAATCAAGAATTCAGACCCTTCTGTTAACCAGTACAAATATCTTGCAATTGCTAAAATTTCAAAGTCCAGCGATTATGTGTGGAGAAGTACCACAGAAGTTATAGGGACTGTGAAGAGGCTTTGTTCGTTGAGCTGCCTGTCTCTACAGAGTATATTTGAATTGTACATTAGAACAGAGCCTAACCTACATTAAATATAATTATGATTTTATCAATATTGAAGAAACCGGCAGGTGGGCCTCAATTTCAACCTAACAAGCCCGACAGAAAAGATAAACATAATATGTTTATGTACTAAATGTGCCTGGACGTATGCACTTTGTATACAACGTGTCTAGTAATCGTATTATAAGAATAACTCGTTAATTTAAGAATCATAGAAAGAATGGAGATATATATTTCTTTTTAATCGCACTCTTGGGAAAATTTACCTCTCATATAAAAGCATAAATTATACTAACGCGTTGAATGTCAATCACGCCTCAATAGGGAATGATTTCGTTAGTCCATAAGATAATTTGAAATGATCATTTTACATGTGCTCCAAGGGATAGGATAACATTTGAGTGAATCATGCCAATGTTCTCTCGAACTTTTGTTAATCGAAAAAACGCTATGCAGCCAAGCTGGCTATTCTGGCCATAGCAATTAAAAAAACCTCGTTTAAGATTAACCAAATCGGCCAACGTGTTTCCCAAACCGGTTGCCAGAATTTCCTAGTCGTAACTTTACCGATGCTACAACAAGACACATACTAGATATAACGCTGGTATCATAATGGCAATTCTGCCAACCCTAAAACATTTCGTCAAAGTATTACGTCTTCCAGAAGATTACTTAGTGCCATTCTATTATTTTATGTGTCATCACAAACTCACTGAGATTACAAGACCCTTTCACGAACATAAAAACAGTTTTTATTTGTAGTATTTATGTACCCCGATGCAGAAATTAAAACTAAATTTTAGGACCCATCGCAACTGAATTAATTACAGAATAGATTTGTGAGCATAAAGCACTGAAGTCCATAACCAACCTATTCTCGTAATGAACTAAGTTAAGAGAACAAAGAGTTGTTATTTTTTTCTTGACATACATTCTGAAAACTGTATGGTGCAAATGGCTATAGCTATCGTTTGTGACCCAATCGAAAAATATCGCAGCATAGATTGCATCTACTCAAATGTGTTACTCGTCTTAACGATAATCGCAAGAATGAACGCGATAAATAGCAAACGGACAAAGACACACCGAAAAACAACAATTAACTACTAAGCAAAATATTCATCTTCGATAACGAGTTAGATCCATTTTAATATGAATTGACTTAGAAATGCTAGTTTAAGTTATTCAGGAGGGGTGTCTCACGTAAGTAATCGAGGTATTTAATAATCAGACCGGCATCTGGAAAGGACAACATGCTAAATACTCTGATCCCTAGAGTAGGCAAAGCCCCATTAACTGAGCAACAACTTCGTCAAAGAATTTTAGAAATTTTTAGAAATTTAGGCAGAAGTTTAGCAAAACTGATTTTTAACAAAAGACCAGTTTCACGACTGAATGTTAATCGATAGACTAGGTGCTATAAGGAATTACGCAGAAGGTGAAAGAAAGGTTAGCTAATATCAGATTGAAACTCAATGTTGAGCAAGATGACTATATGCATATCGAAGTGTCCAGTAACAACATAAGATGTAACGTGAACAGTGTTATCAGTTAGTTAAGCAATTTTGTAATTATAGATAATGAAGCAACGATTGACAATATAAACGTATTGATGATCTTCAAAGGAATCAAGTGATGTATTTACTGCACGATGTGTTGAATAGAACGCTAGGAAGACAGAAACTGTGGCTAGATATTACCGATGGTACATGTTATCGTAATCACATACATATTTCGCCTATAATATATATCTTTGATACATTACAGAAAAGACCGGCCTAGTCTAATATTCAGATATACGTTAATATTATAAACGTTTCAAATAAACCACTCGATATCAAGCAAGCATAACCAGCTCTTTGATTCCCTGTCGCCGATAAAACTTACAAAACATTAGCATGTACTAGCAGAATAACCTCAATAACCTCATATCTTCACATTCTTAACAGGTTTAATAGAAGAAATGAGTCCACCAGCGTTAAAAAAATGGAAAACCTGTTTGGCCTTCAACGGTTTCCTAATGAACCTATTCTACAAATCGACAGCATCCTAGTTTTTCTTATTAAGCCAATTTCTCACGCCCTTTACACTAGAAGAAATCAGGGATGTCATACAGCAGCATGTGTCGCCAGCCTGGTACGCTTGTATTCGCTAAAAGCACGACGTTTAAAAGCAAGATCCTATTCGATTCGAAGCTAATATAGCCAGCAGCGAAACACTGCATTCGTACCTAAGGTTCGGAAAGTACGCACCGTACGATTCAACGTCTTCGTGCACGTCTCGTATCTTCTTCTTGAAGCCAAGTAGGTACGGAAGACATTGGAGGCCTACCTTGACGAAGTATGTCACGTCGAATATCAAACACAGTGACACCAACGCTATGCTGATCAATTCCATTTTACTGTTTCAGAGGTACATGCAACTTTGCTGTTTGTTAACCGAGTATCCGTTCGGTCAGACAGCATACGACGCAATAAGAAATCGCTTTTTTCCTCGTTTTTGATGATAGCAACTGTGATATTACTATAATTTTAGCAGGAGCTGGACTCTTAAATAGTTATTCTGGGCGGAAGCTAGCCACTTATTTCGTCATTCTATTCGTGGTCTTGCCTTTCTGCCGGCAATTTATCTTATTTTATTTGAGCGCAACTAGTACACCCACAGAGAGGCGTCGCTTGCCGAAACAGCGGCCTACACATCAGGCACACTTCAGGTACACGTCCTCCGTAAACGGAGTAGGTAGCGTCGTTCCAGATCAATGTCTCCAGCTGACAGCATGACACCTATCCCACTTCATCTCGCTGATCGGGGGTCCAAGTACTTTACACCGTACGGTGCAACGGTAAGTATTATACACTTCACTCTAAGATAGGAGAAACAAGAGGCGAGGGCTGATCGGGAGAGTGTCGGCAGACACTCTGCGCATGAGCAGACAGGTCCGAGGAGAGAGCTTGGATCACATTTAAGCGGGTTACCTATGTGCTGGAAAATAAACTTCAGATCGTGATGCTTCATATGTGCAAATATATTGTTCATCACTACTGTGCGCTCTTTATTCCAGACATGATAAATAAGTCAGATATATTAGAATAGTAACAAAGTAATGAAGGAGCATTTAAAAAAGAATTCACAGGCTTGTTCAGGTGTCACATCTTTACCAAACAGCACGTATAGGTTTTGTACTTTACAGAATTCATGCAAGAGGGAAATTGAACTAGGCAATATTATTAATTGAATCCTGGACACGAAAAGATATGATCCGCACACTAAGCATATGTTGATACTGTTTTCTGGTAAACTGCTGATAGTTTTGTTGTGATGTCATCATTAAGCTTGAATCTAGCTTTTAGTTCACATGTTATTTATTTTTATGATCACATGATACGTTACAAAAAACTCCTTTCACTTATCCTTGTTTTGCATATTTGCCCCGAAACCACTTGTTACAAAGAACGGTGTGTTACAATTACAGTCGCTGGCTTATGTAGAGAGAAAGCTAAAGATGAGCGTCCGGTACACACTGTTATGGTCTAGCAACTGTAAAATTTTTAACATCTAGATTTGGTTGCCTTAATCAATGTACATCGTCCATCAGGCTTCACAGATTATTATAAGTCGCGATCCATCTTTAGTAATTACGCTGTATGTTGGAACTGACTGTTAGCAATGACGTACTTTCTTCACAACATATAAAGATCAACGTAACTAGAAATGATCTATTGAAGTTTAAGAACGCATACCGTTTTGCAAACAATGACGTACAGGTCCACGGACAAGTTCCTATCTATAATTTTAGCTGTACGATCTTGTAACGTGCCCTATAAAGCCATTCGTTTCAAACAGAATAAACGTTTTTAAAAACTTAAGATTATTCTATAGCTTTTAAACTAGAGATCAGAATAGACCAGAGCTGGATGTATTACTTTTAGAACATTCAATGCTCTTTAAAGTGATGCATTAACTTTCTGGTGACACGGCATGTCAATTAATTCAAAATTCATAAACACCTGAATGCCGAGTTTAGAGGATTGTAGGTTCAAGCTCGCCATATGTATGTGCGCAACTTACAATGAATAGACTGACTTGTACGATGCTTTTTTGAAGCAAATAACTCCGCTACTTCAGATTGGAAATAATTTCCTTTAAGTTGAACCTAATTGCTTCCGTGTTTAGTTAAACAAACGTTTATGTTTTTCTCACAATACTTTCCATAATACAGTCTAGACGTATTTATTTTCGAAACTTATTGTTTGTATCATTGTGTGACCTTCCTCCAATGTTCGTCGTACGTAGGTAGTAGCCCTGGATTTCGACTCGACGATGCATAACCGGCGCTAGCAATTTCCCAGGCCATAGACGCCGGATTACGGAGCGACACTGTTCTTATATTCAGCTTAATGCTCTATACAAATAGGCATAAGGAAGGCCTACACAAGACGTTTTATCACTTGTTTTCTCTACTCAGCAGATAGTTTGCTGAAATCTAATGCTTGAGTCTTTGTGCAACCAATGGTCACAGTCGTAAACAATAGGGAGACCCATGCATTTCTCATGACTGGAACTTTAACAGAGAAGGAACAAAGATATGCAAGGATTTACTTGGATAGATAAATACTTCCGCCGGTTTAGTGGTAGACAAGCTTAATTTTGCCGATGTGTAAACTATATGAAGTTCTGTGTCAACTAACGGTAGTGTCTGTAACAGGCAGTTCCGTTCATTAAAGCGGTTAGGTCCTTCAATCACAGATTTTTTCTACCAAAGCGTTGCCGTCTAGGTCATTTTCGGTAAACTGGCAAAGCTTCATTAAGGAGCAAATGTTCACGCGCCAGTGGCAAGAAGAGGATTTCAAATAGCACACAAATACGGATTTAAGGTTGTACCTTTAGAAAGACTGTTTCTAGCGAGCATCATTTAACGTGTACCTACTCGTAATTACGTAAGCAAATATAAACTTTTGAGAGTGCACTATCCATGTTACTAAATCATGCCTAGTTCTGCAAGCCGCTTTTGAGATCGTTTGTTATCAAAACAAGAGTCATTTTCTTTTAAGCGAGACTATTTCAATAAATGATTGTATATATGTAATAACACCACGCTATGAGCTTCAAGGAAAGACGCTTAGACCTGTACATTAGTCCTGTAGCTTTAGCTGTACCACTTCAATATATGTACAGAGTGTTGAAGCGTGTGTTGTTTTAGTTACACAAAACGGGTGATAAGGCAGATGAAAAATCTCACGACAATACTGAAGGTTTAAGAAGGTAATCTTATTTCCTAAAGACTTTTAAACCATACCAAGGCTGCAGTAATATCAAAAGCATTGCGGCGTTTGTTACTTAAAAATATGAAAAAGTCGTAACGGTCTAAGCTTGCTTCCATAACAATATGGAACCGTGGGAGTTGGCTGTATGATAAGTGGACGACATCAGATCGAATCTTTTTACAGTCTCTCTTTCCTCGGACTCTCATGAATCAACTAGGTTGTACATCGTGACAGTCACTGGTCAAGCAGCTTGTTGTATACCACAGAGAAAAAGTGTGAGTTTCTAACTTCGTCACATGCTAATTTTGTACAATAAGCAACCGGCGAAAGTTTAATCGTTGGCACATATTCAGCAGCTGTTCAGTTTTACATAGGAAAAAAACGCTCAATAATCAAGTAATTGAATACAACATATATTCATCGTTCTTTCCAAAGTAACACAACTTGTCGTAATCAACCTTTTATTAAAATTCTGTGTTTCTGTACAGACTTGCAAAATAAATGTATTTGACGGCACGTAGTTGTCTTAGGACAATACTTAGCGATTTAGAAAAAACACATGACATTTGCCAAACTACAGGTCAAACAATGGTTTGTCGCCGTAATGTCACCTCCCATGTCACATTGCGAAGCACTTATTCACAAAAATTTGAAAAGCCAATTCAACGCAGCAGAGCAGCCATAAGAAAAGGTTCTTTCAATACATGATTTCACAATGCAACACTCCTTATATTTTATTCAACTTACATAACGTTAAAACACTCGCTTTAGACCACACTGTCTATGGAAGTTAACCTTTTCGTCCACTTGGTTTTCTGCAAGCGCACAAACCTTTTCCAGTTTCCCAAACTCAAACAAACTTAATTATCCGACCTTTATGACCGATTCTCAAATGCCGTGGTACATTTTTCTATTCTAAAATATTGGCTGCCACTGTTATTCAGCGTGCCGTCACAACTTTCATCACCATCTTAACTATGTGACAGATCCCTCAAATGCATCATATCCTATATTGGTAATAGCGTCCCTAACAAATATAGAATTCATAAACGTACGACTATAGAATACACGGTAAAGGAAAATGTAACGAAAGAACAAGAGTTGTTGTTTGCCATTGCCAAAATTGGAGCTTTTACATGGTAGGATATGCTCAGGACGAATGAAGTCAAATAGCGAAAAAAAACTTCTTGTCGACGTAAATGGCGTAAACAAATATTTAAATAGTTATATATAGTCTTATTAACAATTATTTAATACTTCCATAATGACGGGCTGCAAGACGAGGTATGCTCAGCGTTGAAAACGCTTTACTGCAATCGCTATTACCGATATTATTGTTATTACTAGTTACTAGTAGCAATATTATTGCTATTATTATTAATATGATTTAAATAATTTTGCGATATACAGTCAAATAATTGATTTGCATATGATATATAGCACATATTTGAAGTGGGGTAAAAATTTAAGACCTAATAAATGACACTCGCGAAGGATGGCTCGCGTTACCATAATATAATGAAAGATTCAGTTAAACCCTAAAACGATGATGTCAATTTGCGCATCACCGCCGTCCTTTGCGTTACTTCCTGAAGGATTTCTTGAGTAGAGGGGTCACAGGAATTTTACCGCTTTGGGTTTCCACAGGGTAGGAAGATCTGAGATAGAAAACAATCACGCAAACGTACAGTTAGGATCTGCTTTATTTTCATAAATGATTTATCTTCGCTGCAATAATAGCGTGTAATGTTAATTCAGTATTCAATAACGCGGCTCATTATTATTGTGCTCTGTTATTATGTATATATTATATGAGAATTATTGGTTTGACTCGTTGGGCTGGCTTGTCAAGGGCACGAAGAAAACAACGTATTTACATTTATGAAAACGGAGCATCGTAGGACATGTCATGATAATGACGTAGTACTCAGCAAGTTAAATGGTGTTCATAAATAGGCACCAGATGGTCAAGACGATACCCATTAGGTGATATTATCAATAACGGTAATTACTTAAGATGCGGTAACACTTGTAGATTTCTTTGAAGTAATTCGTCGGTACGAGATGGGTCGGTCGGCGAAGGTGGAGAGTTAGAATCTGCTGTGAAACCATCTCGCTCGAGCTCCTCAAGGTTTTTTGGATTCATAAACTGTGCTTCCTCGTCATCACCCATTCCCAGACCACTTAAGCCGGTTACACGCGCAGGCGCTCCACGACTTCCTCCTTCAGATAAACAACCCGCTGCCGCTCGAAGGTCACTGTACGAGAATGCAAATATAAAAAATGTTAGAGAAACTTCAGGGCATAATCATTATGGAAGAGTTTTCTTAGCTTGTCGCTAACAATTAGAAGGAATCAAAGGCATCACCTATCGAATTTATCCCTCTCTTCTCACTGATGTGTCTTTATCGCTCTCGGATAGGTAATATGACGAAAAGAAGACTTGATTATACACACATTTAGTGCAAGTCATGTAAGCTGTGCCTCAGCGATTACTTCACATGTTTTTCTACTTCACTTTATTACATGACAAAGGCGCTTACTATTTATAGTTTAGCCCATCTCCGATATTATCGAATACGCTCATTCTTGTTAAAAGGCTGTTTTGAACGGTTTCATGCGTCGGTAGTGGCTTCTCCAACATTGCGATGGGCAGGCTTTGATCTATGTAACTTTCGCTAATCTCAGGTATCAACAATTTGGACGTTGATGCGGCCTTCGATGCTGAAAAGAGCAGAGATTATGGTAAACAGTACCCCGAGCCAGCCACAACCACGACTCTCTAGCGATCTTCAATTATAGCAACAAGACTCACTCTTTATTTGCATTGTTCTAAGCATCGTTTGAACTTCGTCTGTTGAACTTGAGTTGAATGTACTTCTTTACATTCATCCCTCTGGCGTGGAACGCGGCCTCTCAGATTTTTTGAGTACGAGTTTTGTGCTACCAAGAAAGCTACCTTTACTTTTGACACGAAATCAAAGAAGAAATTTTTACCGAAAATAAAGATTTATTCTATAGATTATTCTATTATTTGGTCAAGTTATTATCAAGCTGAGAGGATAATAAAAAAAGAGCACTAGTCAGAACCTTTTTGTGAACAGGTGGATATCGTAACGCTTTCTTGGGTCGAGGTTATTATATCGGAATGTCGCTCTGATGTCAGTTGTAGCTGTGGTTTTTGTAAAATGTGGTATTGCTTCCTTGCGTAAGTTCTCCTGATGTACTCATCTTCATCATCCATTCGAGGTTTTAGCATAGGCTTTTGCTCGGGTTCCCTATCTAGTAGTGACCGTGACGAGTACGAACGAGAGACTGTGGAGATGGACAGTTGGCGATATGTCGGGTAACTAAACGTAAAGCAGATTGACAGAACAAAAATAAAGCGCTTTAATATGGCCAACTAATTTTCACATGTATAATAGCGGAAAGAGTTCCACATAACTTATGACGTCAAAAAAAATAATATTGATGGGCGAACTGTTAGAAACCAACAGCACGCTCTAGAAAATTATGCAATTCACTGAACGAAAACGCGCAATTAGGCGGACCTACCTTTGGACTGACGATGCGTCATTGTTCGTATCAGACAGATTTGATATTGAGTGCCTTGGTGGCTCTCGGAATTCATTCCAAGCTCGACTATTCGGTGCGCTATGCGACTCTTTTAACAGTGAAGCTTGCGGTGGTGGCATCTGATTTCTATGGTCAGCATCCGTTGCGGGCGCGTAACTCGTTCGAATGGAATTTCCGCAGCTGATTTTTGATTCGTTCATTCGAGAGCGTTCCATGATCGTATTGCTGCAAACTAGTTTCTCTAGCTCGCGTTTGGCCAATTTCAACCGTCGGATTTCTTCATCCTTCTCTTTTAGTTTCCGGGATAGATCATCGTCGCTGTTTGTACGTGGCATCACTACAGGAAGGCCCAGCTGATTCGGGCTCTTGCGGCTATTTATAAAATGATCCATAATAAATGCAAGACATAACACAGTCAACAATATTGTTTTAATAGCATTCTCATACCACATGAAAGCCTCTAATATAAAAGATGTTTTTATTGTACTGCAATGACATTGCACCTACCTACAGGATGGTTCCCGAAACTTATCGGTAGGAACGGATGAGTTTATATTACTTTGTATACACAACAGCATCCTAAACAGTATGCTGTTGTGTATGCAAAGTTTAGTATAATTCATGCAAATATTTATGTCGGATACAGTCTTTATTCACAAAGTTTCATGAGGCTCTGCTGTTCAAACGACCATTGGGGAAAGTCTAGTGACGTCAGGTCGTATGAACAGGGTGAAAAGAATCTAAATTTATTTTACAATACAGGATACGATCGGAGACACAGAGCCCGAAATATCTGTTTTTGTTAAAAAAATATAAGCTGAGTCGTTCGACCCGTACGCACAATAAAATTGCTTTTCTTGGGTTGCAACTATTTGGATGTAATTGATACTTTAGCTATTGATGATACTATGCTATGCTGTGGCCTTGTTACTACGTGACGAAGTCGAGCATTTCTCTTTGAACGACAGAGTAATGTGGTTATTCCCAGCTTGGAAGTACAGTACTATCCGTCTACTATGAGCATCCATCTGTATTTAACGCTTTACTCACAGCGCTGGTAGAATGCGACTTATAGTTACCTCAAGAAACAATGTTGACTCACCGAGCTTTTGAAAGCGAGATGTTGTTCTGGTGAAGGATCCCATGTAGACCTGAGATTTTACGCTCGCTATGGTGCTTGGTAATGTCATATTTATCGAGAAGAGTGGATATTTGCTCATCTTTAACCTTGATCTCTTTTTTAGCGTTATCGAGTTGCGCTCGAGCTTCGGCTAGCTCGTTGCGTAATCGCTCCTGTTCAAAATCATTTCCTTCTCGCAGAATATTAATTGTTTGTTCGTGATCGTTTTCCAGTCGCTCTTGTCGCATATTTGTCACTTCTTTTATAAGTTTGGATCTTTGCTCACGTAAGTTAACAACTTCTACCCGGGCATCCTCAACTGTTTTTAGCTCGTTCACGAGTCGTTCATATTCACTGTTGCTCTTCGAAAGCTGAAGCCGAAGCTGCGTTACTTCATCTTTCGTTATTTTGTTATCTTGAGCGCTAACCGCGAGGTTCATGACGTCCCTTGCCACCATTGAAATTATTCCACCGTCAACAATGTCGCCCGCCTTTGCTCGAATGATGGTTGTTTCCACTTCTGTTAGTTCGTCTTTTGTTCGCTTCAACTGAAAAACAAGCAAATAGAATCAAATAATCAGCTATTAATAGTAATTTGTTTTATGGGAATTCCTGCGTTCGTAGTTTTACGAGTATCGGGGACTAAAAGCTTAACATAAACGTAACGCATAAAAATCTAGATAGCAAATAAACTTGTTATGATATTAACACTTGTGTCACTATTACTCCTCACTCCAGCGATTACCCGCCAAATTAAAAATGCACTTCGAATGTGATCCGTTTTACCCTATCAGTTGTAGTCGAAGTAACAAGTGACTTACCTGTTCCATCGCGTCACGTAATTTTCGCTTGAGCTGATCGTTCTCGCTGATTACCAACGTGATTCTACCTTTGACTTCAGCTTCAGAATTCTCTGCCAGCCGCTGCAATGTTCGTTTTTCTGCTTCAAGCTCTTTGACCCTCTTAGCGGATTCGACTGACTTCTCGACGACACCTAGGAGTTCATCCTGGCCCATGATGGGCGCCTGAACATCCATTTGCTCCAGCAAATCCGCAAGACTCTTCTTGAAACTCTTTAGCTTCTGAGCGTCTTCACTGGATTCAAAGCTTGCATTTGCTCGCAGACGTGCGATTTCCGCACTAAGCTTTCGTTGTTCAAGTTTAAGTATCTTGTTAGACTTTTCCATTTCGTCTTTTGCTTTGTTGGCGCTCTGGACCTGCACACGCAAAACATAAATCTCCTCATGTTAACCCGCATGTGTGTTGTGAGTATATTTAATAATTCCTACATGTTACACTTATTTATTATCTGCTACTTCAATATAGATAATATAAGCCCATATTTCCCTTATTTTTTGGCACAATAGAAAAGCGGAATTTGCTTCGGTGAATCTTAATAAAAACGAATAGATTATGGACACATTCACATCGAAACAACGGTAATAGGCCTGGATCAAGAAGCTATAGCTCATGAGCACTAGGCTAAAAACGGGTATAATAACTTTTCACACCTCTTCCATAAACTCTTTCATTTGTTCGAGATTAGTATCTATGTCCTTCGTAAGTTGTTGACTTTCGGCGATGTTTTCCTGTAAAGCTTTTTCGGCTTCAGTTCGGCCTGCCTCGGATCCTTTGAGAGCTCTCTTTAGTTGATGAATTACTTCTGTTTGTTCTTTAATAGAGGTTTCAGATGATTTGATCTTCGCCTGCAGATCATTTATTCTCGATAAATGGTGGCCACACTCGGCTTGCAGTGACTTCACTGAACGACCGATATTATCCAACATAACCTAGACGATTGAACAAAATTGCACTATAATTTATTCGGTTGTTTCTTTAGCTTTTAGGCGTATAAAATTTACACTCCTAAGTAGTCTAGCAGTAACCATAAATGCTTAACGTAAAATTTGACACATTTGGCCCAACGTCTGAAACGTCCTATCAGGTTCATCCAGTATTGACATCCAACCTTTCCGGCGATCTGTTGTATACAAAACAGGAAATATCGTTCTGTACGTATATATAGGAAAAATGGGTTTCATTACTCAATGACTCTTAACTATTAAAATCAGTACAATCAGACTAGAATATTGTATCTCATCATTAGGGCTAAATAAAAGGTTTGAATATTCTTGAAAATTATGGAGGAGAAAATCATCAATGCGCTATGTACATCATTCACAGGGATCGCCTAAATAGTAAATCGTATACCACGGTAGCTTGGGTTAAAGGTACGGAAAGAGACTCACATTTTTCGAAAAGATAGACTCTTTGAGTACTGCGCATTCTTCTTGACTTTCAGCCAATGCCTTCCTCAGGGTTTCCACCTGATCTTTGAAACTCGAGTTCTCTATACATGCTTGCGTGTTTGCCTCGAGCTTTGCTTTGGTTTTTTGCAATTCCTTACGAGCGGTTGTGACCGCCTCATTAACATCCTTATTCTCTTGTCGCGCGGCTTCTAACTGTTTTTCTAAAATAGCTGCTCTATTGTTAATATCCCTGACCTCATTAGCCATGCCCTCCTTTTCCGCTCTGAGCCTGAGAATTGCTTCGTTCGATTTTGATTCGATCTGATCAGCGATAGAATCTCGTTCGTGACCAAGCTTTGCAATGGTCTGATTGGCAATTTCAAGTTTTTTCTCGAGTTCAGCCTTCTCTTGTTGTGCAACTGTGAGTACAGCGCTCATATTCTTCGCCGCTGAATTAACTTCATCGAGTTTTACTTCTATAATCTTCAAGGTGCCATCCTTTATAGCTAGGTTAGCCTTCGCAGATTCTAGTTCCGATGTAAGAGAAGCTATTGACTTTGTCATTTCGGCGATTTGCTTCTCCTTAGCAGACAACGTTCGTGTCGCCTCATTCAAAGTTTCCTATGACAGAGAGAAAGTCAATTGTCGTATTGACATTTAAGTTGTGCGGTGAATGCTTGGAAAGTATCTCTATAATGACTTAACGTTACTACCTTGATAAGAACAAGAATCAGGCTTATACATCGATTAATGTGGAAAATCATATTGGAGAATATGAAACTGATCTGTGACTTGCCTGCATGAACTCTTTGTCTTCAACTTCTTTGGAAATGGCATCACTGAGTTCTGTGCATTTTGCCTCTTCTTTGGCGAGCTCCCTATTTTTTTCTGAAAGTGCTGCTTCAAGTTCTGTAATCTTCGTTTTTGAGTAGCTGACAGAACCCACTAGGCTGCTCGTTTCTGGAATCCATGCAAAATCCGTGAGTTCAGGGTGCATCGGCACTAACGGTCTATTCGCCTGCATCTGTTCAAGCTAGTACCCTATGAACTGATGGTCCACAACAACGTTTCCGATGGGTTATTCTATTATTCGGCAACGCCGACTGTGGTTGAAGTAATAAACACGCCCAAATATTTGGATGTTTCCATCAAAGTCCGAACAGGAGCTCGTTATCCAGGGCACCAGGTGATAGCAGATAATTATCTAAAAATGTTCTTCAGTTTAATCACTTGGAAGTCTTGCGCAGCAATAATTTCTCATAATAATGCCTGAGCAGTGCTACAAACACTTAGCATCAAACACTTATGATATTTTCTATATATATTCCAGCCAATATAGATATATAGATATATTCCAGCCAATGCGAAAGAATTAGGTCATAATAACCTTAATTACCTAAACTATGCTGACATTATAAGAGGCCTCAAGTTTTATAACGACAGAAGCAATGAATACACTAGTTACCGCACAAATTCGTATTTTTGTACGGAAAAATCGTAGGTATGTTTCTATGCACGACTACCTACTACGAAAAAACACCTTACCAGCAATATTGTCCCTATCTGAACAAATGGCAATGTATTTTTTCTTAAGGTCGCTCTTTTCTTTTTCCAGTCGTTGAACTGCAGCTGTTTTCTCCTCTAATGCAGACTCCATCTTGATAAGTTGTTCCATTGAGCTTGTTTTACTGGCTCGCAACTGTTCATTTTCAGCTAATGTTTCCTCACAGTCGGTCTTCAGTTTCTCCAGCTTAGCAATAGCCTGTTTAAGCGACAATTCAAAACTTCTTTTCTCTTCGGTTTCGAGGCGTAATTGTTTCTCGACGGACGTTTTTTCTTGCTCCAATCGAATGATATTTTCACATTTGACACCTAACTTAGTACACATTCTGGCTTGTTCATCCCTCGACGCTTGTAACTGTTGGTACAGATTGTCAGCTCGAAAGGATAACTCCTGTAACTGCCCCTCAAGGTCTGAAATATTCCTACTAAGAAGGGTTTTCTCTTCGCAATGTTCTCTGCGCTTTTGCTCCATTTCACCGTTAAGTGATCGAATGGCGGCATCCTGCGTGTTTTTAGCCTCTGTTAGCTCTCTCTCTAGAGTCATGACACGTTGCGCTCTTTCAACAAGCTGCTCCCGCAGTCCTTCAGCCCCGATAGACTCAACTGCAAAATAATTATTGAAAATAAGGCCAGAAATGAAGCAAGTACGCGTCGTATAAACACGTGTACTATTTGATGCACAATCTACGGGAATTTTGGCATAACTGTAGGTTCAAGTTGTTGCTTTATTTCTCACTCAACTATATACTTCTGTGTGCTCCAGTTCAAAACGTACGATTTGCATTCTCGCATAAGGATTGAGATGGATAATGTCAAATCAAATTTACCTTCATATCGGTTTTCGAGAAGCTCATAGATGTACTTCATTTTGCGAAGCTCTTCTCTCGACTGTTCTACTTCTACGTGAAGTTGTTCAGCCCGAAGTTCATTCTTTGTCATTGCTTCTTTCAGCTGATCTCGAGTGAGTTTAACCTCTGCTAATTTTTCCCGCAAGCCGTTACATTCGTCATTTGACACGACCAGTTTCTCGGAGAGCTCATTAGCGCGAGTAGCCGCCTGAGAAATCGTTTCGGTGTGATCGCTAATTTGACCTGGTTGTTCAGAAAACAACATCAGACTTCTTATAAATTACTTTCAGAACTAGTAAACGATATATATATATATATATATATATGTCTTGCATTCAAGAAT
>NW_019212990.1:18846-27720 GCF_002532875.2 Varroa jacobsoni
ATTACATACCGCGCAGGGACGCAATAAGCGCTTCTTGAGACTCAATCTGCTCCTGCTTCATGTTGGCATTCAAAGTGGCATCGGCTAGATCTTGTTCCTTTATTTTAAGATTCTCTTCAGTTATCTTCAGTCTTTCTTGCAGGTCAATGATGACTTTTTTATGATCTTCAACGAGTACTGCTTCAACAGCTTCACCCATATTCTCACCGGACACATTATCCAAAGTGTCTTCCGAGCGGTTCCTTTGTCTGTATCCAATAGTACATATTAGATGCACTCAATTATTTACTAATATGTCAGAAAATTCCTTGCTTTCAAGCACATGTACACAACACGTATTTACTTAAAACAATATAAATAACCTGTGTTTTTCTATTTAGGTTTGACACGACGTCTTTTATACCAGTTAGCCGCACCGGACGCATTCAGCATTAGTCGAATTCACAAGGGAACCGATTTCCGAACAAGAACCGAACAAAAAAGTGGTTACCAATCTACTAACCTAGAAAAGGACCGTTGCAGACGTTCATCTTCGAGCCGCGACTGCAGCTCCACAATTTTGTCCGTCGCTTCCAACAGTTCCTCATCACGTTCGTTAATCAGAAGCTCCAATGTTTGTATTTGAGCCTTGCACTCCTTTAATTTCTTTTCGCCGTGAAGTATTTTCGTTTCGAGCTCTTCAGCTCGGGCTTTTTCATCGAAAAATTTCTGCTCGTACGATTTCAGCTGCTCTACCGTTTTTTGAGCAACCTTGAGTCTTGACATTGTGACCGAATCACTATCTGCTAAAACACCCTCTTGGCCCCCAGGAAATCGATTTTCCTTTGATTGTTCTTGATCCATCATTTCTCGCAGAATCTTTAGTCGAGCTTGCAGCTGCCGAATCTGGTTCTCCTTTGCATCAATCTGGAGTTTGGAATCCGCCTCCAGGTGTTCATAACGATCTTGCATGACTAAGAGCTCACGGCGAAGTTTGATGATCTGCCGATTGTACAGAAAGGATAAAACGATTACTTTCTCCAACTGGCTGGATGAACACCGCCCAAAGATCCTACTTATGCACCTAATTATAGGCTTTAAAATGGTTCAAGGGTACTAAAACAGTATGGTTCAAAGGAGGCATGAAATGTTTATGCACACGGCTTCGTACAGCGGATTAGCAAAGTCTACATGTTCCTTATGTACAGTAACCATTTGTTCCACATATTAGACTTAATAAACATGTGATGTTAAAACGAACCAGTTCCTTATCTTGCTCGCTCTGTAAATACAAACAAATAGACCTGAGTTGGATGCATCATGATAAATTACACTATGTATTCTAATATGGCAGTAAATAACTAATAGATCAAAACTCAAGTCAAATGTATGACTACCTTAGTTATGACGCCTTGGAATTTTAAATAAAATTGTTCCAAATATGCTATCGTATCGATTAGATGTGTTTAGTCCGATGTGGTTCAGTGTTGGATACAAGTTCTTACATCTTGGGAGTATTTATCGCGTACTCTCTGGTGATTTTCCGGAGTCCGTAGCGCGTGCAGGGGTGAAGCCGGTGGCCGAAGAGCTAAAACGCAAGAGGAGGATGAACTAGCCGACGAACACGCAGACACAGACAGTAGGTCAGGAGTGCTTCCACAAGTGAGGCCTCCCACAAACATCGTTGAACCGGCCGCTATTGCTGATTCCATCCATGCCGCAACGATTTCACGCACCTTAGCAGCTACACGTTCGCCCGTGCACACAACTTCGCAGAAGTCCTTTATCGCGTCCACCTACGAAGTGACAGCACCATGAACAAAACGCTGATTAATTTCAAGCACTGTTCTAAAATTTCGTGGTCTAGATTGAAAACAGATTTCGACTTCCTGTACTCTTCAAGCGCGAAGTTTTTGTATCTACGTACCTCGGGTCCTCTATAGTCACACAGAAGCTTAAGACGGCCGCTCAACTCGTGCTCTGGTGAAGTGGAACTCTTCGAAAAGTCCTGAGCTATTAGCGCTCCCACCGACAGTGCTGAAGCTACGGATAGCTCAAACAGTTCTCCATGGCAGCACTTGTTGATGTTCAACGAAGTGTCGAGTTGCGGGAAATAGGACCGAAGCACATCACGCAGCTGATTCCAATTTTCGTTCGGCGAACTTGTTGGTTCACTACACCAATAATAATAAAGCACAACATGTATTGCTTTAAATCACAATTCCATCGGTTTTTCTAATATACTAATCTAATTCTAAATAAACTAATACACAAAGTTGCGTGGTTAGTATTGAAATGGTTACGTGATTAGTGGTTAGCTGCAATTGAAATCTTCCTTAAGTCTTGCTATTAATAAGCACTCACATAGAGAATAATTCTAAAAGTCTGACGCCGCCGCGAAGATGACGGACCGATTTGACGTTGACTCCATATAAATTGAGCTGAAATTTAGCAAAGAAACAGTTAAGAACTAATTATATTGTAACCTGCGTCGATGGCATTTGACAATTTAGCTACTACTAATCTTAACTAATACCATTAAAATCCAAAATGTTTACTTTGTCTATAAAACAAACAGGTCTATAGAACAAAGCTCACCATAAAAATTTTGTTATTACGCAATTTCCCCATTTAATCTACAAAAAAACTACAAAGAAACTCTAGAACTTAACCTTTAAAGGACTACATAATTTAAAACAAGCAATAAACCTTTCTTTCTATAATACATATTGCTCATGAGCCTTACATTCTTCTAAGTTTTTATCCAATATTATATATCAAAGTTTTTTTATACCATATACCAAGAGTTACTCATTATTTGCACTAGCCGGATTTTTTAACGTTATCACTACGACCTTATTCCCAATTAATATTCTTAAGGATATCGTAGTTAAGAGAGCATTGCTATATAAATAATCGTCGATCATATGGCTATCATATTTAATAGAAATTACGTATACCTTGGGAGCTTCTTTTTTACTTTTGTCATCAAATCTTCCTAATTCTGTCCGAATTTATCAGTGAAAAATATTAATCTGGTAGACATCTAGGTCTTTGAATTCTGTGCAATAAGGTGATGAATCAAAGCTTCCGAAGGTTCTTCTTATTAGAGTATGTTGACTATATAAATATATATATATATATACACCGAATATAGCCGCAATTAATTCTATTGGTTTATAGATGCTCGTTTATTGACTGCTCTCATTAACACTCAACAAAATTCCCGTTGTGTTACAGCTGTCGGCAACAAACAGTTAATCATTTTTGAGTAAGCGCAAGCAACGGCTTTCCTCTAGTCACAACTGTCACATACAAACGAAGGGAAGCAAGATTATTTCGCTGTGAGTATACTTATGGCACAAATCATAAGTAATATAAGTTCAGACTAATCCTTTAGTTCACGAAGTCTAAAAAGTCTAAAAGTACAATCAGTTGGTTGTCCGTTAGATCGTAGATACAACATTTAACAGGCTAAGGTGGATGACACTCACTAGAACGTCGAGAGGGTTTGCCATTGCTTACTGGATGTACGCGCTGAACATCTAAAATAGCGCGCACAGAACTCGTCGTTATTAAAACAAAACCACAAGCGAAAATCTTGTTTAAAGAAGTACACACAAATCTGCCAGTCAGAAGTCTATCCCTGTAACTGATACAATTGCTTAAGCGCTCGCCCAACTTTTGAAACGGTTTGACTTGGCGACGCCTACAGATCGCGGCTCCTTCGCGCATACATATACTCGCCTGCTCTGCCTCCTCTCATAATTGATACTTGCGAGTAAATAATTGTTATTTACTAACTCTTGTTTTCAAAAAAATCTAAATGCGAGGAGCATAGCGCCTGTCAAGCTCTAGAGGTTCGCCATAACGAAAGCAGTCCGAATGCGATTCTAGACATTCAAAGTCTATACTCGTGCTGACCCAGAATTCTATATTACTAGTCTTTAAATTAGGCATCAACATTTTAAATGTAATTTGTAAATCAAAATCATTGTTAATTTCGTTTCCTGGCTTCCATGAAAGCTTCATGAGCATAGTACTTTACAAAAACTCTGACAATCGTAACATTGCCTTCGATCTGGTATATATACATAGAGATTTAAATTTTTACTAAATCATTGAACCCTTTATGCGTATATATAGGGTGCGCGCATCGATAAATAATAGGTAGGATGTGTACTGAAACAAACATCAGTACTAAACTGTGGTTTTCCACTATCCGCTAAGCAATACATAATAGCTAGCGCTGAAAGTCATTCGATTTCAATGTTTCATTATATATATATGCAAAAGGAGATTCCGCGTGCAGTTAAACAATTAACCAAAAAAATTGCCAAGAAATAAACAGCTCATTATAACCAATTGCGTTTTTTGGATTTGGACCGCATGGGAGCACAATTTCAATTTACATTAAGCAAGCAACGTTGATCCAGTAACAAAACCTGATATCTGTATAGCACTTCATGCTTTACTCATTAAAACACTTCGCGTTCTAATATAGATTTATCTTGAACGGTACAACACGTAAGCGGCAAATGATTTAAGGACCAATGTTGGAATAAACAGTGAAGCTTGAAGCAATTACTTGTTCTCCACGGTAAGACTCAATGTCATCCCAATTTATAAGTTCCTTCTAGAGTAATAAATTGAGCGAAAATGAGCTTGGCTTTCTGAAGCCGCCTCGGAAGTTTGGTGACGACAATTTGTTCAACTCGAAATAAAAAAGATGACGCCACAACATAGCTTTTACTGAGGTAAGAGTAGTGAGCCGTCAGCTACTGCTCTACGTGTATTCGGCAAGCGTCTGCTTCAAGCATTGTTGTGTCTCAGTGAGAGAGGGTTTCTCGATTTATCAAGCACGTGGAGCTCTTGGTGATCACTCGAAGAAATCGAACGATTGGATATGAATCTTGGTTATGTTGTTACGACAGCACTTGGACATAAAGATAGAACGTGATTACTCAGTAGTTGCTTGTAATGATACGTGAGCCATTGTTACAGGCTGTAAACGACTTAAAGTTAACTGTAAGTGTAATTGGTATAACAAATAGATTCGCATAGCCGAGAGATTAAATGATCAGCTGTTGGTGTGTTCAGGTATTACGTATGTATTTCAATACGGTGTTCATAAACTCCTACATGTGACATATAGTAAAACCTTTTAAGGCTGACGAGGGCATTTGGAAAGAGTGACTTTCCATATATTTCAATACTCCGAATTTCTCTATTTATGTGATGATTATAACTGATTATTAAATAAACCTAATGGTGTAGGAAGGGGCACATTTATTATTTTTTTTGGATTCAAGTACGTGTGTTATATGATGTTTTTATTAAGCTTGTATTTTTCTCATTTCATTCAGATTATTGCAACAGACTTTTTATATTTATAAAAGGTGGGTTCATCATTTTATGCGTAGAGAATAATCCAGATTACCTAAGTCGTCGTTAAAGAAAAAAATTATGAAATTAAAAAAGGCGAAAGTTTAAAAAAAAAGAAGTCCAAGTCACAAAAGCTTTGCTTGATCATTTGTCACAGCTATAAATATATGTAAAGCTTCTCGACGTCTTCTGTAGTGGTAAGCCATATAAAAATCTCATTAAACTTTAGCTAAGAAGCTAAACAAATAGCTTTTCAAAATAATACATAGTTATTATATCAAAGGAGTTCGGGGAATTACATTGTTACACATCTTTTTCAGATTTATGAAACTGGCCAGTTTGTTTAAAAGGGTAGATCTCAGTTAGCAATGTCTTCGAATAAGGTTGGCAGTCATGCTGAACGTCATCCGGGGTGGGAACTTTATGAGAAGTTGGGTCGACCACGGTATCTGGTCGCGCCTATGGTCGACGCAAGTGAACTGGCTTGGCGACTTCTAAGCCGGCGCTATGGCGCTCAACTTTGTTACACACCAATGTTTCACGCTAACACGTTCGTGAACGATCCTAAGTACCGAAAGGAGAATTTTAAAACGTGCGAGCAGGATCGTCCCCTCATTGTGCAGGTAGAACGATAGTTCCCTTTTTCCGCTGTTAATCGCATTTTTACTCTCTTGCATAATAACTATACTAATGACGAAATGATTTGGTAATCAGCGAATAAATGATTTGCGGTATGTGCGTTCCTTTTCGTGTTTCAGTTTTGTGCAAACGATCCTGAGATACTGCTGGCAGCATGTAGGCTTGTAGAAGGGCAATGCGATGCCGTGGACCTTAACCTTGGATGTCCACAGGCTATAGCACGTGCGGGCCACTATGGCGCTTTCTTGCAGGACGAATGGGACCTTGTCGCTTTAATGGGTAGTTCTAATAATACGTTTCTCTAACAATTGCACAGACATTATGATCGCTTATAAATGAGAAAATAATTATTTATTCTCTAGGAATATCCACCACGAGACATTGCTTTTCGAAATATCTGAAATTTCAATATACTAATTACTGTTATGTAAATTTTAGACTTATATTACAAAAAGGGAAACTCCTCGTTATCTAAATTAAATGTTCTGTGTTTTTCGTCAGGATGCGATCTTAGGTATCATTACATCAAAGCTGATAGATAAATAATAGATCACAGTAATTTAGCGTGAGTCTGGTTGATATCGGTAATGATGAGGTTATACGACCATTGAGTTTTTCCAGTGAAAAGAACTTTGTTGACAAATAGTATCAAACTTTCAGGATTTCTAGGACGAATATGTTTCTACTTAAATTTCTAGATTTTTTCTAAGCAGATTTCAAAAAGTTGGATCGAGGTACCTCAGTATCTCTTTTTGGTATTTTATAAAATGCTTGTTGAATTGAAACTAAATTACACTAACTTATATGAATATTCTGCTCAGGATAATATTGTAGTTATATGGGCTGCTATGTGTTTGGCATATATGAAATAGGATGCTATAAATTGCTAATTAACAAATAACTTGGAAGAACTATCTTGCTTTAGACAACAATTCAGCGTAGCGGCGATAAATGCGTCTAACAGTTGCGTAGATATAACTAAATTGAAGTATCGTATCTTTGTGGGATTCTCATTTGATGAAAAGTGTGACGTATTCGCCATAGGGTGTTGTCGAGACTAAATGATATCGTTAAGAACTGCATCGCATTTCAGTGAGTCGTCATCTTTGTCACTCTTTGCTAAGTTACATAGTTACATAGACTTCGATGCAATTCAGTCAACGCTAGGAAGCTGTGTGTATATTATTACAGTACCCTTTCAGTTTTCACAATGAATATAAGCTCTCAATGTGCCAGTGTTTGGAACATTCAAAACTTTACTCCGGACTGCCAGCAGAAAATTATGAAAACTTGTGGTAGAATATGATCTACCTAGCTTGGACCTAAGTGATCGTAACGTACCGCCATCTTTATCTAATGTCACAGCGTTTCCGCAAAGAGCAGACGTTCACTCTATGGCTTTATTCAATAACCGTCTATTCTTACAAGATCCTTAGTGGACCATAAATGTCTGTAATTGATATTTTCGAAAAATTAATTCATTTTTATATATATTAATTGGCACACTTATGTATTTTTCTCGTCACAACAGCTGTTCTCAGAGTTAGCATTAAATCAATGTTGACTCACAGTGATTTACCATTCCTAAAAATAATTTGCACGCAATTGCTATTTTCCTTAACTTTGCAGTCTCGAAGGTGCATCAAGAACTCCCAAATTTGCCAATAACGTGCAAGATTCGCCGGTTTGATGATCGGAAACGTACTATAGAGTATGCGCGTACCCTTGTAAAAGCTGGTTGCTCGATGCTCACCGTACATGGACGAACACGAGAAATGAAGGGCAGGCTGACAGGCATCGCGGATTGGTCATACATTAAAGATGTTAAGTATGTTCAGCTTTTAATTGGCTAGAATATAATGAAATATAGTTGAATAATTGTATGTATCCTTAAATGGATACCCTCAATCATTATAGCGTCAAACTCACTTTACTGATATATTTCTCTCAAACTGTCTTGCCCGTTTTCCGCTTATTACAATCAATAACCATCGAAACAAGCATTTGTCTCTGTAACGCTGATACACGCAATTAAACAAATAGCAAGAAACCTGACTTTTTGCTTGTCTCTTGTTTACTTCAGAGCGAATATACCAATCCCTGTATTCGCTAACGGTAATATTCAGTTCTTCGAAGACGTACAGCGGTGTATTGAATATACAGGAGTTGATGGTGTAATGTCTGCCGAAGGTCAGTTGCATAATCCCGCCCTCTTCACCTCCGAAAATCCGCCTATCTGGAAAATGGCTCGAGAATATCTTGAAATCACTAAGGAGCATCCGTGTCCGTTCTCATTTATGCGGGGTCACATCTTTAAAATTTTGCATCATGCGTATGTTAAATAATTAATTTACAGTTTGCAGCTTTATTCGTTAATTAGTACCCGAATGTATGGAGAGCCGTGACTCAGTGTACTACCTTTAATTATACTAGAAATATCCTCTAAAAATATGCCAACCATAGTTATCCAATCGGCTGAAGAAAATACCAAAAGAAATTATTTAAATTATGTAGATTTTATGATCGGTCCTGAGGACCTACTCAAAATAGCAATAAAAAAATTTTCGCGTTCTTATATTCAATAATCAGCATTCAACATCCGGACAATTATTATCTACGGGAAAAAATAGCGAAAGCAGACACAGTAGACGATTTTATAATTGTCATTAAAGCGCTGGAAGAGAAATATGAAGGAGCTTTTGATCGTAGGGAACTGTCGGGCTGGGAGAAGCAATGCGGCCTTCGACCCTTGGCCATTTGGAGATGCCAACCATATGTGAGACCCAAGTAAGTACTAACGGCTTTGATGCTATTTTATTAGAAATTACTAGACGCATTTTGCCAGATGCAACATGTAACTAGTTGGTCATT
>NW_019212990.1:27742-30577 GCF_002532875.2 Varroa jacobsoni
ATATATATTTAATAAATAAGCTTTACGCAAACGTTTCTAGCGCATTCATTGAAAGTGGTCCGCGTCACAAATGTTTCCTTTGACGGCGACCAAGTGGTATGACCATGACATACAGTATCTTTGTATATGTCTAAGAAGTAACGGAACAACTTTTCTTAAATAAACGTGATTCCGTCTGATTTAATCTATGTGTGTACAGATACTCAAGAGCTAAAGTTTTTGGTCGTTTGATCTCATAACGTAAAAGTGCAGCCAGCAGTGTCTGGTTTCTAACAGATAATACACCCGTGTTCGGGTAACGCAACTCAACTCTTATGCTGTTGGCATTTGAACAGTCCAAATAAAGAACCAAACGAAGTCCCTAAACGTGATACCGTTGAGGAATATCGTAAACTTTTGGAGAGTACGGCTAAGTTGAAGCGACCCCTTGACGTGAATCTCGAATCGTTGTCTAAAAACAAGCTCAAGAAGCTGCGTCGGAATCCAACTAAAATCTTCACAATATTGGCAGAGAGGCCTGAATTTCCTCTATGTACGCGTAAAGAGTGCAAAAACCCAAAGGTTAGTTGACGAGCTAATTGTGCTTTTCCATTTTTCAACGCACATTATCATTATATATAATCTGCATAATATTGGAATAGATACTAAATTTGCCTTTTGTGTGATATGTCTGTGTAAGACGTATGAAGAATTTACTTTTTTCGCACATGTCATTTTCTCGTAAATGAACGACATTTTTTTCAGGGAGCAAAATGTCCCTACACAATGTGCCGTGCCTGCTGCCGGGCTCATGTACAGACCAACGAGTTGAATTGCGAGTCCCACAAAGCGTACTTCGATCCGCTAACAAAATCTAATGAACCCGCGAAAGACCGACCAGTGGTTGGCGATCTACACAAAAACGGAGATAAAGTATCATTGTGAGACGATTCCTTCTAGGAGTAACTAATTCACTTCTGTATCATGTACATATCATGTACATTTTAGAATGCTATGTATGCTATAAAATTAATAACTATTTACATTATTTCGGCATTCAGGAGCTTACCATACGTCTAAGTGATATATTCCGCCTTTGGGCTTCAAGGCGTTTTACCTATGCCTTTCTTGAGCCCACGATTAAATTTGGTATCATGCCACCAAATTAGCTGATAACGGTTGCGGTACTACGGCGTTAAAGGCTGGGTAAATATTTAGCGTTTAATAAATAAAATAAAAACCGTTAATTTAAAAACATATCTTTTTAAGTGAAATGTGTTAAGTTTTAACTACAGTTTTGTTAATGTGATCATCCTCGTAGCTTACCTAAAATATGTTACTATTTCTAACAAACTTGCTATTTAGCAATCATAACACAATCTAAATTTAAACGTGCTTAATTCAACTAAAACCAGAAAAACCATGAAACATATTATGAAAATTCTGTACAAGCCAACTTAGTGATGACACACCTATGAAAGGAAAAATCTGTATCTACAAGTAAACCGCTGGCGCAGATTACAACGGCCAATACACTTTATTCATAATTGAGGACCCTTGTCAATTGATACACTTGTAATAATAATAATAATACTTTTATTATTATTATTATTATTATTGTTTATATGAATATATACACACACACACACGCGAGCACACACGTTCTCGGCACACCCTTCCCGGGTATAGCTTTTCACCGTTTCGTAAACTAATTCTTCAATCATTCTATACACCACGCAGATTTCCTCAACTATAAATTACGCGTTGATGCTAATGTTTATACTTTCGCAAATCCTTCACCACCATGTGTTGTATATTCCTCATCATTAGCGTAGATCCATTCCATAAATCCGAATAGTAACAATAACAGAAACTCTGTTCTATCGATTGGATAACGCTAGCCGCTCGTTCAAATGGAGCAAAGTGTTATCGTTAAAGAAACACGTCGCAAATTGACTAGTGTGCTAATACGTTTGCGTCGACCAATATAATAATAATAATAATAGTAGAAAGGGCAATATTGCTTTATTTTTACCAATATATTTGATTCAAGACAAAATTATACAAAGAACAATAGACGCGATATTTTCGTATCCTACGATCCTCGTCTCTTCGATTTTACCACCAAAAACTACATTCGTAAAATATAGTAATATGTCTATATATATGCACAAAATGTTCAGAGCCGACGACTCCTGATTAGTTGCCAGGAAAATGAATAAGAAAAGCTCCTTTTTTTCGCCTACCGTAGACGACTGAGAGTAGCATTCTTTATAAGCAGAGGAAATGAATGAACGGCTTATATGTCATCTATACTTTTCTTCTTTTAGTTGGTTTCTATATTGTAGATTCACTTTATCTTGTTCTAGCCACAAACCGTTAATCAAAAAAGATTAGATGTATAACGAAATCTTCATTGCTAGTACGTGATTATTTACTCAGATGTCAGGCAGGTGTAAAGAAACTCAAAAACCCCCAAAAAAAATTAGGTAAAGATAATTTCGAAAATAAAACTGTTTTGGGAGAAATAATACTAGAATCTATTTCTCAGAATAAGACCAATGCTGCGACATGTCAATATCTCAAAACTATTGCTTATGCTCTTCCTGCACTACTTCAGTGGATTACAAGCTCAATATGACTGTTATCACCAATGCCTGTATATACTTTCAATTACCAATACGTACATAGATGTAGACAAAAAGCCGATTTGACGTCAGTTTTTGCGATGGTTTCAAATGAGTCATTAAACAAGATTTTATATGTGCAATTTTTTGCAAGAGCTGAAATATTTCATTGTTAGTATTCACTCTACAAGGCTATTATTGTTCGTGTCGCTGTGGAAACCAATTATAT
>NW_019213782.1:0-22218 GCF_002532875.2 Varroa jacobsoni
GGGTTGTGTGTGGGTGGGTTGTGTGTGGGTGGGTTGTGTGTGTGTGGGTTGTGTGTGTGTGGGTTGCGTGTGTGTGGGTGTGGGGTGTGTGTGTAGGTTGTGTGTATGTGTGGGTGTGGGGGGTGTATGTGTGTGTATGTGTGTGTGTATATGTGAGTGTGTGGGGTGGGTGTGTGTTTGTTTCTCTCCCCCCTCTCTCCCTCTCTCTCTCTCCAAATTAAATACCTTCTGTACAACTAAATGCCTAACTACGAAAAATAACGAAATATTACTAAATCTGAATTGAGTGCCTAAGCAAAGCAAACGAGATTATTCACGTCCGTGATACGTGTCATCCGACGAGCGCCGTACCTCTTAAATGTTCCCCCGTCACTTACAGTGGTAACCCGTGCTATTGACTCACCGTCAATGCCTTCTATATAGCATAGAACCACTTTCGACATAAACTCCCTGATCGTTTCTCAACGGGTTACGGTAGCTAGACCACTCACATGACCATATAATATACACCGGGGGGAACTTCGACGTGGCCCTGACGACATTTTTGTGCGATCTGTTTATAAGGCGTGAGACGACAATAATTATAGTTTTCTGGAGTCACTCTTATCGGTCATCACGCCTATCGAATATGTCCGGTAACCTATCGAAGTACGATTCCACTCGAGCGTTAATCTCTCTATATGCTGCTGTTAACGCCTATGATATAACCAACTATATTTATATAAAATCTGTTCATGTTCAGGTGCCGCCTGGAATATTCGCCACACCATAGGTGACAGCTTGCCAACCTCATCCCTTACAGGTAAAACGATAGATCAAATCGACAACGGGAGCTAAATGCTATACATAGACAGGGTTGCCTTTGGCATCCACTTGCGGAGTTTCCTGTTCTTCTTGAATTTGTTCGGCAAACCGCAATGGGTAAGCCTGGCCGCCATCATCAAAGAAACGTCGAAATGTGAACTCGAGGAAGGCATGATCGCCGTCACGTTCTGGTGGCATCCCGTTCAGACCTTTGGTAGCGTCATCCATCCCGCTTAACGGCATTTCATATTTGTCAAAGTTCGACGTATCCGCCGGATAACGAATCTGCGGAATGTATGGTGCAGTAGTTTTTCTTACTCCACCTTCGAAATCGATGCCGCTAAAGAAAGGATGAGCCTTAATCTCGTATGCGCCCTTCACACCAAGTCGCTTCTCCTGACTGGTACATAATGCTCGAATGAGGCTATTTGCCTCGGGACTCAGCTGGGGTACCGGTGGAAACGTTAGATGGGTCTCCCAGTGGATCACTTTGTATTGCGTTTCGGCTGGCTTCGATGCGTGGAACGGCGCCTGACCTATCAACATCTCGTAAAGAATGACTCCCACACTCCACCAGTCACACGCCTGGCCGTACCCTTGTCTCAGCAGTACTTCAGGCGCAATATAATTCGGAGTACCGACGAGACTTCGGGCAAGACTCCGCTGCTGGTCTTTTCGACGGCGGCGTTCTAGGGGTTTCTTGCACGAACAATCCTCTTCTTCGCACGCGTTGAAGTCCATTGAGTCTTGGCGGGCGTGGTCACCTCCCCGCTGATAGTACTTGGAATTGTGTGTCCACCGAAAGCCAGTGCAGAGACCGAAATCCGTCAGTTTGATATGCCCGTCTCGATCGATCAGAATGTTGTCGGGTTTGATATCGCGGTGAATGAATCCGAGTTTATGAACACTTTCTAACGCGCACGTCAATTCGGCGATGTAAAACCGTGCCAAGGACTCCTCAAACACGCCTGGTGACAACCATTGAATAACAAAAAAAAAGAAGGAGCGAAATAACTGTTAGTCCAATTCGTTTATTCCATGAAGTAAATAGTTTGTATCATACGCGAATCATCAAGTTATGTATCTCAAAATTTTCTAGTGAAATACGATCACAAAATGGTCGTTCGTATGCATTGGTGCTATATTGTACTAACCAAACTTAATTAGCAGTGTCATCATGTCGCCCCCAGCAATGTAGTCCATGACAAAATAGAGACTGTTCTGATCCTGGAAGCTGTAATATAGCTTTACCACCCATTCATTATCTGCTTCAGCCAAAATATCACGTTCGGCCTTGACGTGCGCCACCTGATTTCGCTTGAGAACGTCTTCTTTGCGTAGAGTCTTCATTGCATATAACTGCTGGGTGTCGACCTTCTTAACGAGGGCCACTTCGCCGAATGCGCCCATACCGATGATTGCTATTTTGTGGAACATGCTAATCTCCATTTTCGCACGTCGCAACCGAATGTAGTTCGATTCCTTCTGATGTAACATCCTACGCATCTGCATTTGAGCCTCGGACGACAAGCCCACCTTGGCCATTTCCGTCTCGAGTTGTTGCCGCCTCTGCTGCCGCTGGTGGTGGTTCTTCATCACGTTCTCGACATGCTGCTCCATAAAAAACTTGTATGCGTCGGGACTGTAGTTGCGTACTTTGGTGTCGTCGCGTTCTATCGACCATTTTTTCCGCGGCGGAATGGGCGACTGATGTCGAATCGGCTCCTCGGAACCGCCGCTCTCAGCGTCCTTCGACGACGAGCCGACGCCGATTTCGGCTCCAGGAGCCGGATAGGGCACTCCGCCAACTCCTGGTAGCGGACATCCCACGGATGGAGCCATACCCGGCGGAGCTCCCGCGACCAAGAACGAACACGAGTCCGTCACGGGGCTCTCGGACCGAGAGCTGGAGCTGTCCACATTCGTGTTATCTTGGCTGTGATTCGTTCCTGAAAGTAAAGAAACAAGAGGCTACTCAAACTACTAGACATGGTGCGTTGCATTCTAAATGCGATAACATATTTCTTCCTGCTCTGATCATCGGTTTAAATAAAGCGAATATTATTATATCTCGGAATTTAAAAAAAAAGTTTACAATGGCGCCAAAAAAATACCCGTCGTGCATTAATTTCACTTTGAAATTTTCCGACTAAATATGCATTGTAAATACTTAGTCAATTTATAAATATGTTGCTTTCAATTTTGGAACCCAGCTAACACTACGAAACCAAACGATGTTTTTCATCTCATCCTGAAGACAAACGCATATGGTGTGTGACGTGGGCTCGCTTGTTAAGCGTAAGTACGAATATATATATGCCCCGTCTACTTTGTTCCAAACAACTGCACCTATGTATTACAAAGACGCAAGGCAATAACAGCATTTGGAATAATCAAGATAATTTCCTGTATATAACAAAATATCATCACAACACTTGTAAAGATTTTACTATAACTCATTAAATAGTGTATGACCTATGACAAAGTGTCTGAGCAAGAGACAGTGATAGATGCGTCTCTATGATCAGAACATCGGGCCAACTCAATCGAGCTCTGTGAATTCACCTCAATACATTTCTTCTCGTTCATGGCACAAGCGACTTTTGTCATGCAACGTGAGAAACTAAAACTACTAAGCGGCCGTGAAGCTTTGTGACGTCTTGATGCGTGCCCACCCGTTTTTGTGGGCGCTGCAAGTTATTTTCGCGATAGATCTGATAGATCTGTGTATTTTCCCTGTTGGACGAAAGCAAATAAGAAGCGACTGCTGCCGGGTCGTCAATGCAGACGAGACAGCTCGGCGCGTTGACGACTTATGAATGATTAGATGCACAATGTTAGCTACTTGTCGGCCTATGAGCGTAGACAAAGCTGCATTTCGCGTCGTGCTTGTACAGCCAAGGCTTTTAAATGCACTTTCAATGTGAAACGTGCAGGGTAGGCCTCGCGTTTTATGGCCTTCAATGATATTCTCTAAACAGCAGGCGACCAAATAAATTTAATATACAGTTTTCGTGCTCATAACACTTTACTAGAGTACCTGGTACGTCTAACTAAACCAGTCAACTAGATGACTCCCCGCTTTACAAAGGCCCAATTCCATCAAGAGTTTGTTATATTTAAACACTCCGCATAAAAATCCGCGGCAGGCCTATGTTATCAAGACACTACGCACAACTAACAGAATTAACAACAAAAATGACATATCTGCGCTTGTCTTTTTGTTAACTTTTTGTTGTCATCATTATCAATGTCCAATCGAAATGGTCTGCCTCTATAAAAATATCTCGAATTCTTACGCCTTGTGCTGCTTTAGCTCCACGGTCTTAGACGGCTCTTTCGATCGCGTGTCTACAGCTGTCTTGAACTTAGTAAATGAACACGTTACCGTTACTGTACCATCAGGGATACTTTTTAGCCTTGCTACTGTTTGATTGCCATTGAACTCGCTCCTCTTCCTACCTTGCAGAGCAGACACTTGACTCTGGCACATGCTGGATACGGTCGTAACCAGGTCAGAGGAGAGTCCACGGAGTGGTGGCGGGATCGCCTGGGAGAGCTGCTGCTGTTGGTGCGAAGGAGTTGGAGGGGGCTGATGCGAATGGGGATGGCCTACGGTGATGATTGATGATGGCGTCGACGCTTTGTGACCCACGGCACTGGCGGCCGCTGCCAGCGCCGCTACTGACGACGCATAGCTGGGCGGTTCGCTCGTCGGAATCGACGATGAAGCGAGTGACGACGAGAGCGACGCAATCGATCCGGCAGCGGAGGGTGAGGGCGACGGAGCTTGTGTTGGCACCACGCAGTGATGGCTGTTGTGGATTACCGGAGCACCGCTGTCGTTATTGCAGCCGCCTCGTGCCGTGATGGTGACTCCGCTGATTGTCGTTGTAACTCCACCGGACGAGCCAACTAATAGCGAATGGTGTTGGGGTGCGGAAATGCCAGGAGCAGGACTAACTGAACTGCTGCCCGGTGGCGGAGGTAATGGGGGCGAAACGGTTCTTGGCGGAGGCAAAGGAGGTGGGGTACTGCTGATATAGGGGGGTTGCTGGTCAGCAACGCTAATGCCGGTACAGCCCCGACGTGGATAAGCAGGCGGTGCACACGGATATGGAGGTGGAGTGCCGTAGCCCCCTGAAGCAGCGGAAGCTGCTGGGACAGCTCTGCCTTCCGCTGGGACAACTCCGCCAACGACACTGGGAGCTCCGCTGCCCGGAGCTCCAGCACTCGGCACCGGGGGAACAGGCCGACTTGGAGGTGCCACCGCTGTCTGTGGGACAGGCTTCTGCAAAAAGCAAAGATGAAGTAACAGAGGGAGTTTATAATAATAGACGTTAGTGAAGAGCGTGCCAGCGATCATTAAAATCAGAGCTGGATCGGTATGACTCAAATAATAAATACACAGCCTATTTCATAGCTGTTATTTTTTAGTTTCAAGATCTAGAGGATTCGTTTAACGTACATAAACATACGTACATATAAAGAATGAGGCGTTCGTTTTCAGTATGATTATTATCTTCTACCCGGCTACTAACCTGAATTGGAGTCGCCTTCACGCTATGCATTATGATTGGCGATTGTGATTTTGCCTTCTTCACTGCCCACGATGCGGCCTGTTGAGGCGGAGGAACGGCCTGCAGACAGTGGCCGCCTGAAGCCCCGTTGGCAGCCGGCTTTGATGGACAGGATAATGTCGAGCTTGACAAACTTATGCTGGAGCCAAGCGAAGCAACTGAAGGTTGCGGTGAAACAGAAATTGGGGGGTTTGGTGGAGGTGTCCGTCGTGGCAAAATCGGTATCGAGCACTCCGATGACGAACCCGTATTAGTCGGAGATAGTCGACCACCTAACCAAGTGAGTGCAAGCGAGATACAGTGTCCACAAACTATAAGTAAACGCTATAATTTATTAATAGTCTAAAAATATAGATGTATTGTTAGAAGGGTAAAAATGCGACCTATTCTTTGTTAAAAAGTTAAGATTTCATCTACTGTAGCATATCGTAAAAACTGCTAATTCTGTGATAATTAGCATACAACCTCAATTCTACGACACGAACAAATGACAGCAAATTATATCCTTGCGAAAAAAACGCCGTAAAGCTAACAACAATTTCTCGTTATCAAGCTATACCTCTTAAGCTTTACTGTCGTTTTATTACTTAGGGCAATTGCAACTGAACCGGCAATTTAAATTATTCCAGTAGTTACCCCTACGCTTATTAAAACCATGGCCGTTATGGTTCTAGACAACAATCGGTCAAAACCTCTGTTTATCTAAACTATATTTCAGTGATTAACTGGCTCGTTGGGCAGACTCGCATGATACGCAGTGTCTAACGAGCTCGACGACTGTGCCCGCTAGCGAGAGACTTCACGATTGTCTCCCGACCCTTAATCAAAGGAAGCACAAATCCAACAAGTTGTCGTGACTAATCCTTTGTTTTGTTCTTATCATCACCGCATTGTGCAGTAATGATCAATCAAAAATCAAAAGTTCTAAAACAGTAAGCGCAAAACGTTTGATGCAAAACTAACTCGTTTTACTAGGGATAAGCTATATGGTGCTTGGAAACAGACCTCGCAGGAGGAACCCAAACAGGTTGCACTTAGCGTGCTGTCTCGTCATTTGATGTTGTCATATCATTATTTTGTTATTCTTGCTTTCGTCGTCATCATCGTCAAAATTGTTTTTGTTATTTTCATTATTATTGCTATTGTTATTGTTATTATGATTCTCGATATCATCACGACTAAAACTCTAAGTGACCAAGCAGCCTTAACAGCAATAGGCCATTAGTACTAACAATACTACTCATTACAGAAGGGAACCAACTCAGCTCTAATCGTCATCTGTATATACCAATACTGCGTTCTAACGCGTCCTGTCCCATGTGTGACTGCGCGGAAACAGAAAGCTGTTGTCTAACATGTAAAGTATTAACGCTCGACACTCAGTATAGGGAACCATGCATGTTTCAGAGCTGTACAAAGCCGTATGAAGATAGGCACTGAGCGACAGACTGACCGAGGCAGATGGAGGAAGAGCAAAAGCGTAAGTCCTTCGCAACGCCACATTTCTTTGGAAGGCCGTCGCCGCCGCCGCCGCCGCTGTCGTTTGGTGCTATATCGTTTTCATTTCGTCTTGCTGTCTCTTGCTGCCCCTGGCGCGTTTTAAACTAACCGGTCTAGATCTGACCCGGCAGCGCCATATAGTGCGGCAGAGAAATAAGCTTATATTGGCGGTCACCGCTTAAATAATGCGTGTAGCAGCGCGAGCACCGCATGGTGAATATGGTGAGCTTTAAAATTGGTACCTTAGTAATAACTATCAGCGTAGCAGCTTTAGTAACCAAGACCTCGTAAATCGTCGTATACCGTATCTTGCGGCAAGACTCTGCTCCTCTGTATGATGGTACTCAACCCCCGTTACGGCGTGCTTCTCTGTTTTATGGACGTTTATATGTGAGCCGCTGACGGCTGCATTAACTGGTCATACTATCATAACCGTAAGACACTTTATCAAAGTCTCTTACGAGTTAAGCCATAGTCGCGGTTATCGACGCGGTGGTTGACTTGCACACGCGGTGGTCTCATAGAACGTTTGGGTGAGCCCTGGCTACGCAGACGATGGGCGGCGGACGTTACCTGGCCATACCGGGGGATAGCGACTAGAGTACTACCTACTGGTAGAATCAAGAACAGTAGCACGAGCGGTATTGGTAACAGTAATGCTGGAATGCATCTTCCAACGAACGACACATCATGCAAGACGCACTGGAGAAAACGTTGCAGAGCAGTAGAGTACACCCGTCGTTTATCTACAACCATACGCGAGTATGGGTGGGTAGGCAGTTCGTCGTAGCCTTTGACACAGGACATGGCAGAAGGAGAAGGGCAAAAAACATTAAGAGCTATCCTCTACCCGTGAACGCGGGCAGGAAACGCTAAAGGACTAGCAAGCTATCGCGAGAGCTATCGAGTCCTGCAACGAGCCCGACTGCACTTGAATAAGGGTAGCACGCAATATGAACTAATGTTAGTAGATGTCAGCACGTGCGCGCACGCATCGACTACGCTGCGAGCAAAAAAGAGCAACAGAAAGTGAATTGAACATCAACAGGCCCGCGGCCCGCGCGAAACCAGTTTGTCGCAACGAGCGCCGGCAAAACCTATAAGGCTATATGGAATGTCTATGATGAGGTTCAGTCGGAAACAACGATGCTTGCAGACGTCGTAGGATAACATAGAAGCAAAGAAGAAATAGAAAAATACCTCAAAACAGATAATGCCTTACGAAACCCATGGCTGCCGCTTTCAAATGCCGATAGAAGGATGACTAGGCGCTGATGGCAGTCGTCATACGAGTTTCAGCCGGTCGTGGACTAAAGCAAGAATGTATGGTCATATGATACTGTAGTCTAGCGACAATAACGGCCACGGTACCAATAAATGGACAAACAAAGAAGAGATGTCGAGCCATAGACAGCCGCATGGTGTCGCAGTGGTACAGTGGTTCCGTAAGAGGATGCGAAAAGAAAATGAGATATGCAAAGTACCATAAAATCGAGCTCACACTAATTCAGTCTAAGTGGACATCCCTATTAAGTATAAAAAGACCAAATTATAACGGATGGCATCGAATGGTAAATCAAGGGCACATGAGAAAATAGATCTCGGCCGTGAAGTGATTCTGATATAACGTTGGAACTAAGGAATTTCAATTGGGCCTTTTTACCTGATCGGAACAAATGCTTAGTTCGAAGAGCGAGACAGTCAAAAATAGAGCGTGTCTAATCGCACTTGATTGAAGCAATAGCAGTTTGATGGCTGTGACTGGTTTTCTACAGTCGCCTACTAATACGTGTCCTTTCTATTTATCACCACTTCTAGTATGGCTAAATTTAAAAAAATCGTCTAATCTACGCGTCTCGGCATTAACTTTACGTGAATTTATTAGCAGGGCAATAAACTGACGCTGGTTGTGCTATGCCAACTATGAATAATCCAAAAATGAGCCCCTTCCAGGACGAATCTTGTAGGTCATAGGCCGTTTTGCGACTCGATTTGCAAAACAACCCTACCCGACTGATGAGGTCTGAAATTCCTTCCCGTCCCTTTGCCTTAAAGACGAGCTTTAGAGACGCATCGTGGCACTTCTATCCAGAATTATACGCACATACATAGGTACTACATTTAGTAGCTCTTAAAGAGCGACAGTCCACAGATGGATAAATGCATTCGTATATGCTTTCTTGACGTTACTATCGTGAAGGGATCGTCGTGGGAGCACTTGCCAAAATCAGCTGCAGCATCGTCAAATGATTCCCTGGCACATTACAATATGGGAAAAAAGGCCGAGCAATTTCTACTGCCAATATTTACCGCCAACCACCTTCAGCATGCAAGGTTATAGGCAAACAGGGCTAGAATTCATTAAGTCGTCAGTTAGCAGGCTAGAATAGACCAATTATCGAGAAACAGCCAAGTCCGTCCTTGTCCTAGAGGTCCATCGGACGACCTTGGTAAAGTCTGTTTTCACTTGTGTGACGTTGCGAGGACGGCGTCCATCGTGTCCAACGGATACTGATGTTGTCACGCTACCACTTGTCCGTCGCGGGTGGTAAGAGGCATTTTACAAAATGTCGGCGCGATGGTTCTGGTAAGAGTACAAAATTATATTGCCAAGAGGCTTCCGTCAAGCCACATGAAATCAACTCGCAATGACCATTGGCTGATCACGTTACTGACCCATCTGTTTAATTATAGTAATTGTTGTAGTGGTGGATATAGCATCTACCATCAAAGCCCACTACAAACCTTCGGTAAATGTATAAATCTTCACTAAAAAAATGTAAGTACTGTCTACGCCCAGATTCGACCCTTGGCCATTTCTGTGTCCCTTCGGTTAGTACCACGTTGCTGCCATTACATTATTATTAGTACATCATTTCGAACCGTCTCGAGTTTTACTTAAACCTTGAGCAGTGCCAGATATTAAAACCGAAACAGTGGTAGGAATAGTAGTTATAGTACGACAGCTTTAATTTCATTCTAACTCACATAACCGTTGTTTGCGTTAGTGCGTAGTACGTTTGTCCAAACGTAAAAAGTTCAGGGTTGAAACAGTCATTTATACTGTTGTGCTTCTGCACGCAGAGAGTTCACTGTCGCTTCGTTCAGTAGACGGCTATATCATGTAGAAATAAGAGGAGGTGCTACAATTCAACAAACCTACTTTATCAAGCAGGTGTATATATATATCAAGAAATACGCCATGTCTCCTATCTCCACAATATGACTATCCATTGACCTGTAGGTATATACGCCTCGGCCTAGCGGATTGCGCGACTTGCTCAACGCCGTAAAAATCTTAACTAATGCGATTTCGTGTTTTTTAAGCAATTAGTTTTGGCCCAGCCCAGGCAGCACCTGCTCGCGATGGTAGCACCTGTTCTCAGATCTAAGTAGGTCATGTTTCTTTCGTCATAAACCGATTGTGTCTGCATACAGATTTACAATCTCGGCTGTCCTGAGATGATGGATAGTGAGCTAATCTCACCTATCTCTCACCTCGAAAAGACAACGAAGTCACATATGGACATTGTGAATGGGCAGTCAAACCAAAGGTCAACAGAATTAAAAGCGTTGGTTGAGATTTCGCAAAAAAGAATCGCTCATCGCAACGGTTAGATGACGTCCTAGACGGCATTTCTCCGTTGATAGCATTAGTACATAATCCTATTATCTTTAGCACCAAAAGTGAATTCAACATGTTCGAATATGGGTCCGGGTCATTCCATCACGTCTGTAATACGTCTTCTGCATGTGGCTTATACTCATGGAAATCAAAAACAGCTGTTTTTTCACTACGACAACATAGTACGAGAGTTATGCTGCGACTAATACAGACTCATGGTAATTAATTGTTTAATGAATTAGCTCTAAGTTGAAGTATTTCTTATCTAGGGATTCTACGCCTACCTTTCTACATTTGGCGAAGCGTGCTGATAATCTGCTTGGAATTTTACTTTGGATGCTACTGTCCTTAGACGATGTTTTATACGACTAATGTTATGATGATAACAAATCCAGCCATTTTTCGAATACTGGCATTGATAAGTTACATGAGCTCCAACGGCGGCAGACACTTACCGGAAGATGAGCTGGCGTACGAAAGTGCCGAGTACGTTGAGGATATGCTTGGCGGGGAATATATTGTGTAGGGAGGCGGCGGCTCCCGTTGAGGCACGCCTCCCGATTGAACACTTGCAGCAGCGCCGGCAACGGCCATCTGATGACCGTGATTGCTGTGGCTTGCATACTTCTTGGCAACCGCCGCTTGAGGTTTTGGACCTTGAATAGGCGGGGGTGCCGGATGAGCGGGTCCGGGATGACGGTCCGGCCGCGGGGGTGGAGGCGGAGGCGGCTCACCCGAGGGGACATTCTTTGGATAAAGCACAGGCGCCGGCGGCTGATAATATTCGGGCGTCTGCAGCAATCTGGAATATGGAGTCAAGCAAATCGGAACGTTCGTGTAAGCATTAAAGACCCAGCGCGTAGGGTACGTTTATGAACCAATTGCTGTCCTTTTTCGTATCATTGTACCAGCTTGCTCTATATTGACAAGATGGGTGAAGCAACGAGGCACTAAATTATGGGAATAATACGTATGACGTTTATGTGAATCAACAAATCGGTCCCTGTGGGCAATGAAGCAACCTAGACCCTGAATTCAGCATAAACGACAGATTAATTTGTCGCATTTAGCCGAATCTGTTCCACAGTGAAATAACAATTACCGCGCGTCACATGCAAACTGAAACTTTAATCAAACAGTAACTTGGCGCCAAGCTAAGCGTCTAATTGATCCATTCTGATACTGGTCTTATTCGATTTTTATTACAGAAAGATAATTTAGAAGCTGTTTTCGTTCGCTACTCTAAATTAATCTGTTAGGAACCTTTCTGAACAACATGAAATATATCACGTCGACCCATTTCTTCAAGTATCAGAAAGCAATATGGCTTACATGCGCGCACCAATCTGTCGTGCTTCGTCTACCTCTTTTCTAGATTCAATCAATCAATAGCCAATGCAAAAGCGACGAAACTCGGACAATGGAAATTCCGCTGACGTTAACGCTCCATTTCAGACGGTCATTAACGAAGACGCTTGAATCTTGTTGTGTAACGAGGACGGGCATGGCGCGCTACTGGCTACACAAGATCAAGATTCATGTCATACAACCATAGCGGAATCAGTGGAGAAAATGCATACATTCACTTTCTGATTGGGAAACCTATCCTATTTCCAGGTTAGACGTAGTCCCTGTGACGAAAACACTCGACATACACACACGTACACACAGATAATTCACACCCTGTACACTACACCGGAACGTCGAGTTACTCCAATGACAGATCACCAACCATTGTCTAGAAGTTAGCGCTGTTAATAATAAAATAGTGGCTTATATAATGCTTACGTACTTAATCACAATGGGTGGACTACAAGAATCTGTATACGAGTAGATAACCTTCATATTGACGAGCGATCTCTGCGAAACAAATAGCCACTGTCCTTTTGGCAAGAGCGCCTATTAAAGCATTCCGTGATCGGCCCCCACGTCGTGTACGATGTTCTTTGCTTCGTTAACTTCGGCTCAGCCACCGTATAACTCCAGTTATAACTCAAATGATAACTGACGATCTGCTGCGACAAACCTGCTTGGAGCACTTTGTCGGTATTGTTCTATCGCTCTGTAAGATGCCAAATTTCATGAGACCGTTTCAGACTATTGTGTGTGATCATCCTGCTGCAAACCTCATCTAGGGGCAACAGCGCTCCTCCATAATTTCAATGACACTTGTTTGCTTTACACTCGTCCCGAGTTTCGAGTTTTCCGTTTAGCAATGAAGAACTACCTGCAATCGACCCGCAAATGATTTGAATCACACATGGGTTCCGCTCATTGACCGATATCGCTTTCGTGCTCTTCGCCACGAAGGAATTGACAAACCATTATGAAGCTGTACAGCAGAACAATTCAATGGCAGTCGGTAACACGCAACTGGTACTTAGGTGCTCTACAAACACAACAAGATTTCTCTTTGTTATACTGCAGCGCTTCGTCGAAACGTCTAGGTACCGTTGCTATGCCACCGCTATTGCCGCACTACGGTACCATTTCTAGCGAACCATAGCACTGATATGTTTAATTCTGCGTTGAAATCTGTCGTGCGTATCGCTCAAGGCGGCTTGGGATATTCCGATCGAAGATGTCGTTCAGATTAACAGAGTAGATAGAATAAGAAAAGTAAGCCAACCCTCTGAAGGGTGCGTAATTGATGAAAACAATAAGTGCATGGACGGTACCGATCCAACATCCAATCGAACCATCTACCGAAAGCTCACGAGCCCTCTTTACTTCCACTTTTTTCGTTTAATACTATTCTACACAGTTGTATCATCCCTGCTTCGAACAACGATGCGAGATGTAGCCCTTGCCAAAAAGAGAGGTACGGCAAACGAGGCGCTACTAACGTGACCAACCGTTTGTCAGACCAAAGGCCCGAATATCGGCGCCTGCTCAGTCTCTCTTTGCCTACCACCGCAGAGCGCAAACTGACAGACTATCTATGAGGTATCTATGCCTATTACTGTCTTCTTCTACGCGAGCCTCTACTCAGAAACTTTACAATTTCTGTGGCCTGAACCCCCCTCCCCCCCCGCCTGCCTTATTACTTCCCTTTTGCACAGCTTTTCCTTCTCCGAGAGGAAAGCTTGTCTGAGGTTTAGCAACTGTGCGCGGTTCCCTGTAGGATAACATCGCGCAGAAACAACGTATGTTTATGAGTCGTCCCAAAATGAACCCTCTGCCTGTCGAAGTCATTGTATACATACGCCAACGTCGAAGTGGCTACCGATACCCGCCTAGAACCACTCGCCGGCACCCGGTTAGCGAAAGTGACTGGTTTTCAAACCAAAGCGGTAACAGACAGCGGTCCGAGGCAGAACTCGCAAGTACTCTTGCTATTTGCTGCCGTAAGAGAGGCCAAAGGTACGCAGGGCCTGACAGGGCCTTCTCTTTACTGTTTCAGGCACTAACGAGTGAGAGGAGGTCACCGAGAGAGAGAAGCAGAGAACGCGAGCGTTTGCGTGAAAGTGGACAACCAAAGAACTCGTAGCTACGCTGCTGTGGCCGGTTTACAGGAACGCAGACGACGAAGATGAAGCTACGAGGAATCCGAGAAGTCATCACCGTCAGCATGTACATAGTCTTTGCTGAGGTCGTCATTGGTGCTGCTGCTGCTGGTCGAATTTCACTCGTTTCTTGGGCTGACCTCATTCGCGGTGTAGCCACCAAGATCGCCATCCAGAACGATGATGATAAAGACGAATCGCAGACGAACAAGACACCGAAAGACGGCAGCACCGGCAGCCGCAGTAACAATTACTAGAACGTGTCGCTGCTGCTGTCGTAACAGTAAACGTTACACGCATATACTTCCACACTTCTAGGTTATTCAGTATTGCACCGTCGACGCGAACCATTTCTAGCTGCTACATATGCACCGATACAGCTGTTTAGTTTGTAGTACGGTAGATGTACGCGCGAGCTTACGCGTGTCTGTGTAGGTAGGTACATTGCGTTGTGTCGATGCCAAGCAACGCCTTAGTATCAGTCAGCATTCATAAGGCCAGCATCTGCCCTAGCCAGAGAGATCTACGCCACAAAAAAAATCTCAGAGCAAACACAACGAGAGATCGTCAGCAGATCACGCGCAGGTCAGTGCAGCGCGGCCAAGAAAAGCGAAGAATATTGTTGCAATAGAGAACGCACGAGCAGCTGCACCAGTCAGGAACAGTTGCTGCTATCGCAAGCTGAGAAAGAGCGACGAAGTGCGCAATCGTAGCTTCGGGAATGTGTGGAATCCCAGGCAGGCAGCGGACCGCGATGTAACTACAGAAAAGGGTAGGATTTAAGGCCGAGAGGTCTCTTCGACCATAGCCGAAAATAATGATGGTAAAAACGTGCGCCTTGACGCAAGGAAGAGCCAACCGAATGACTTAATAATAATAGCTAACAATAGTGTAACACGTTAGTACCTGTGTACTAGAAATGGGTCGGTATGAAAGGAGTTATTTGTCAGTACGCATAATTACTATGCGGACATCATATGAGGTTATGCTGATCCTGAACGAAAACCTACACACAGCACAAACCCCGTGCGAGTTCGAGCATGGCGGGTACGACGCCGGGAGAAACAATCGATACTACGAAGTAGAACAGAGCGGTATTTATCCTACGAAAACAGGTCGATTTTCATTCAGCAGACGCCGTACGTTTTTTATATTATGGTATATCAAACACTGCGTTTTGTGAATACCGATACAATACATGAAAACATAGAAGTAGAACGGCATGAGCACACGTCATTATTTCGTAATACGGCGGGAAGGACGGACCGAATTTTGACCATTTGTGAATGAAGAGTGAGACGTCTCTCCAATGGCCCAGGGATAACTGCCCGATTAGCAATTACAAAGTAAGTGTAAGGTTCAGTTCCAAGAAAGCATGCTTCAGGTCTCACGTGCACCTTTTATGGGATCAGTCGAAGTAATATAAGGCAAATATTACTGATTTGATGAGAACGAAGATCTCATAGCTTCTCTCTTTTTGCGCTAGAGCATTAATTTAAGTCTGTATATTCTACACAAATCCCCCAAAATCAGCAGGTTGGTTAAATTTTGATTAACCTACTTCACAATGAAGAGACCTGCATATGAGATTGGTAAGCAGACTAACAGACAAAACGTATCTGGCTGGGGTAAGGTGCTAATGCGAGTACGAACATTTTTTCGTTGCATATCGATGCAAAGTGGGAACTTCCAACTTAAAACAGCTAAACAATGTCTAGGCGTAAGTGCATTGCTTCGAACTACCAGAGCCCCGCCGTCGATCGAACCTGCACTAAAGTCTGTTTTAAAATTAAATCATTGGAAGCAATAGCGGAACTGTCAACGTATGTCCGGCCTGGGTCTTGATTATCAAAAAAGTCGACCACACAAAAATCGATCTCTCACGGTTTTAAACTCATCTGATCAATCACGATACTGCGCTATTCCAGCCGCACAATGTAAGAAAGCCTGTTATCTCAAGCTACGAAATACGCAACCGGATGCGTCTAAATACTGATCGCGTCGTGTAGGAAAATTATTTTTCCTCTTCTGTTGTTAGCGTCTTTCTTTACGTTATCGTCCTGCTCTAGAGACTTGAAGCGGTTTAGAGATCTTTGCCCGCACCCAGTTTATACGCCTAACATTTACCAATATCACGCCACAAACAATTAAGCCTTTCCCAGCCAGCCGACGAAGCAGCCTGAATCGTTCAAAAAGCTGAATACGTCACTATTTCAATAAGTACTCTATTTCGAAATAAACCTTTCCAGACAGTAGCATCACTATTAGATGCCATTAGCAGGGGTTCTTTTTCAAGGGGAATAGGTCTGCGCCTTAACTACCGCTGCATTACGATGACTCGCTGTGTTGCCCACCACGTGCGCTGCGATCCCGCCCGCGGGTAGGCATAGGTCTTTGCGTTACAATGGTACGTGACCGGCGCCGTCTACAGAGTGTACGCAAAGCACTCGTTTGGCGGCGCCTGTGTAGGCTTTACAACTGTTATGATGTAGCTGTAAACGAATATTGCTGGCTGAATAAATGGTTCAAATTTTTTACTTCTAATTACGCTACTGTCGCTTTAGTTAGTCATTGCTACTTCAGAAGGCCGGCGGCGATCCTCCTCGTCGCAGCACAATAGAAACCGCACTGATGTTTGTCTACGTCGGGTCCCAAACCTCGACTCCATCACCTCATCGCGAAATGTCCTTAAGTTGAGCAGAGGTGAACACGTTACCACTACGCCATGATGGGAACAGCTTCCGCTGGCTGAGCGAGTCGCGCTCGTGTTAACCGTGACAAAAGCTTATGCGACCGCCGATACCGCTGCTGTTGCTAGTTCGGCGGGTATGATCGTAGGATGTGACTCGAGCAGTTAGATAGATAAACGGGCGTAGACCAGGGGCGGTCGGCTGTTGTAATGGTAGTAGCTGTGCTGGTGGGGCGCGCTGCGAGGCGCTGTTCAATGCTGGCTCTTTCTTCTTGGCCGAGAGTAGTGATGCCAACGGCCATAGCAGTGATGCCTGCAGCAGCAGCTCGTAATGCCATCGACTTGCCGGCAGGAATTTTTCCGTTCATCATCGTTGGATTTACACGGCTATTCAATTTGAATAGCAACGGCCCGAAAACGACAGAAGGACAAAAACAGGTTTAGGGGGGAAGTTCGCAAACAATAGAAATCGATGGAGAGACAAGCGAATACAGGAATACAGGATGGCACCTAGGTAGACAGTGGGCATTTGCATCTACATAGATCGCGTTCAGCACCAAACAAATAGTAGACAGTTAGAGGGACGTTGGATACACTCGACGGCATGCGGTAGCGATGGAAATAACGGCACTTAAGGGCGGACAGCATGGTGCGACTATTGCTAAGGATTCGGAGATCGAAGATCAGCGGTCAGAAAGGCGGTAAAATAAAAATTGGCTGAGATCGAGAGAGATGGGGAGATCGCTAAAATGCTGCTAGATGGAAAACTCAGACGTTGGAAAAAGATAAACCGAGAAAAATAAAACTAATTGCAGATACAAATTTACTAGCAATTTTTCAGCAACTTCAAATATATCGAGGCATTGTCAAATGCAGGTAAATGGCCGGAGATCATTGATTAGTTTGGTCGCTGATTATCTTGAGCTTCATCATCGCGGGAGGAAGAAAGAAAACTACGAACTTGAAGCAAGTTGAATACTACAATTTATATTAAGCGATGCCTGATAGTTGGCTTCATTTGCGTTCGAAATAAGACAATTGAAAATGCTGTTTAAAAGAAGGGTCCGAGGTATGAGATACTTTTTTTTTTAAAGAAACGCGCGTAACATTGCACGCTATTAAAAGGCCCTGCTGAACGCAAATATTATATTTGTCGTTCTTTCCTGTTGAATTACTGAGGTTAGGTGCTCCTGATTCTGTTGCATTAAATTGAAGAATTTCACAGTGTTTACTTCGAATAACAAACAGCTCGAAAGATATCACTGATTCTCTACAGATCGAGAGAGCGTGAATGTCTTATGCCCACGCGAATTGGCCACCTTATCAGGTAACTGCTCCGAAAGTAGCGGTTGTACATCATGAGAAAAATACAAAGGGTATTGAATAGGCAATATCTTTTTGGGTCAAAGACGAGAATAGATACGACCTACCTAATTACTAAGATTGCTAAATCACCTGATGGAACATCGCACGGTTCTTTAAAACTTCTTAATCTCCCGTTAGAAGGAACGCGTAACAAGCTAGAAATGTTATAACTATAAAGCCATTGGTTAGCTGGGTGAAATCGTTCGGCCAATAAAAACAATGCCAGTTTCATCAAAAGTCTTGATCAAACTAACTTTAGCCGAACTCAGGGCAAGTATTCTTCTCATGTAGCCACCTAAGTTTTAGTCCCAACTATTGCTTGAAGTCAATTCGTCTCATATATTTAGGAATATTACATTCCGTTGGGATCAGCATGTTTTTATATCTTTGACTATTCTGTAATCTACTTTGTTGATATATGGCCGTGCATGATCGCCACGAACAACCGTTAGTTAGCCTGGTAACGGTAGGCTTTCTAGGCGTTAGCTACATCAACATCGAGCTACGATTTAGAGAGTTTCAACTAAATCACCCCCTGCTTTCAGGACGAGACGGCCGCAAGCTCCGTCCGGTTTAGGACAACTATTTGTTCCTAGTCCAACCAACCTTGGAGGGTCTGGAAGGATGCTACGGGTCGAAGGCGATGACTCCACGCCACTGTCGCTTGCTGCGCTATTGGCGCTACTCGATGTTGTAGCGCAGTTTGGTACCGTAACGGGTAATTTCTCCCATAACGGGGTACCAGTTGGATCAGGCGTCACCGACGCGAGTCGAAGAGCCTTAAGTCCGAGTAGAGCGCTCTGGTTAGCCGCACGCTGCTGCTGAAACGCCGCCGCTCCATTGGTAAGACTTGAAAGTCGCTCGTCTGATTGAGACGGCTGTTCCGGCGGAAGACGCGCTGGAGGTTTACGAGGACCGCATGAATGTGAACGCTGTACAATTTCCTGTGACGAAGGAACAGAAAGATTAAGCAAAACAACATAATGTCAAAGGAATAAGGGTCAAAACCTCCAAAACAAGCTAGCTGTTAGCCATACCGCCTCAGATAACAGGACAGTCTTCTAGTGAAGGTTAGATATTAACTAAAGAATAATTGTTTTTAGAATATATTTCTGGCTAGAAGATAAAGCTTAGTCAGCGCTATATACATTTGTGTATGCTTCCGAGGTCGAACTGAAGCTTGCATTTTTTTCTACAAAAGATTTCGGTGTTTAAGTCACAAGCCAAGAACGCGTACCACTTGAAAACTCTATATTTCTGCTGAATATCGTCGCGAAACTTGTTTACTTGTATCAGTCCTTTAATGGAAATTGGAATTTAAGCAAAATTTGCGACAATCCGGTGTGGTTCAGTATTTATTCACTTTTGTTTTGTTAGCCGCGACGAATGCCGTAAACCATGGAAATAATTACTGCGCTATACGCCACACAATTTCGATCATTTAGCGGTGAAAGACACTAGAGTTCTTAGCGTGTTGAACGCCATTTTAGCTTAAAATCGCAGAATATCCAGCCGCCAGTGATAACGCACCGTGACCAGAAATCAAGTAAAGCGTTTGTGGTTATTTGCCAAGCTGGGTTTGATACAACTTAGATAATACCACGCAGGCGTAACAGTTGCTCATCGTTTAACATTACTACATTCAAATTAGTAGTAGTAGTTTCTACAACTTTCGGAAATTGATGTTTTTTTTGGAACCTGCGTTTTCTCATGGAAGATTCACTTAAAAATTAACTTTCAGGTTTGCATTAATCGTTTTGATACCGGCTTACGCCAAACTGAGTAAACTGAATTTATTATAGCGTTATGAAAAAACCGTCAGAGACAGTTTTGTCGACCGTATCTTTGAGATCATTATTCTTGCCATCATTTCAGTGAACGTCATAAAGTGTTTCCGCCGTTCTGTGAGTATAATAAACATGTCAGTGCACAATGTGTTCTTCGGCACGAATGACTGAAGGCAGGCTTAACATGAACGCAGTTCACTCCTATTTCAATTTACCAGAGCTAATTTATATTTACGGTATTTTATTATACGATACTAGATAAATATCCGCACTAGGAGCCATAGTCAACTAGCAATACAGAAGAACAAACGGACAGGGCTTACAACTTGGCCATGTATTCGAATACAAGTCAAGACCTTCATCAGAGTAGTTTCATCTTTTTTTTCAATCAGGGCGTCCTTTCATCTTTTTTTTTTTACCAGTTACCAAGAAGCATCACTAAAACTAACAAACAAGCGCAAAAGGCCATTCATTTTTCATAAATAAAATTCAAATTTTTTCAAATATTTCCTCCTTGCAAATATTTTTCCTGTGATATTTACCGGTGGTCGAACTGGTGTTTTCTGAGGCAACGCACTGAAGGCCGAATATCCATAGCTCGATTCCGAGGCCGTTGATGAGGCGGAGCTCATTTCGCTTCGTTTCACGGAGTGCAGATGATGTTGGGATGACTGTTGATGCGGCTGACCCTGTCCAACTCCTGGAACCCCAACGCCAACTTGCATATGATGATGAATCTGCAGTTGCTCCTGTTGGTTGGCGAACGGCTCGAGACTGTTGCGAATTTGCTGGAGCGCCATCATCCGGTACTCCTTCGGATGGGACGTGTTCGACGCGGCCGAGTTAGGCCGCTCGCGCTCCGGGGGCTCGGATGCCCCCGGAAGCGCAGGTAGGGGCCGGGGCATAGATTCCCCTAACCCCTTAACTGCGATCCGGGCAACACAATCGCTGGCAGCTGCTACCACGAGCCCGAGTCGCGATCCAAAAACAACAGCTCCCAGCAGTCGCCGACAGCGAAAGTGTGCTCGTCGCATACGACTGTTCTAGCAGAAGAGTTGTTTGCGGGGGCGCAGGCTGCAGCAGCGGCGTCGCTGTTGCGCACTGGAATGAACGTGTGGTAAATTGTGACCGGATAATGCAGTGTAGGCTCTAACACACGGTTGGCATCAGCGACAGCGGCGGCAGCAGCAGCAACAACAACAACAGCGGAATCCCAGCACTCGCGGCTCATTCTCTCATGTAAGAACTTGATAGATGGCGGCAGCAGATGACGGAGGGGTGCAGCGACGCAGACAAGGACAGTCCGAGAAGTGAACGAATAAATGACAGAAAAAGACAGAACAAACAACAACAACAACAAAGCAAATAAAATCGAATAATAGAAATTAGTAAATATAGGATATTTAGCCAAAAAACTTGAACATATACGACTGATAGATATATAGGAAACGATGGAGATGAAATTGAACAATTCTAGTCGAAGCTGTAACGGAAGCTTTTTTCAAAATTACATAGATACCTAACAGAGAATTAACAGTAATAATGAAAATCATCATTATTAAATCATTCATTTGTCTACGTCGATACGTTCACAGTAAATGTATATTTAGTTAACCGCTCTAAACGCACACACACAAACAAAACCCGTATTACTTCGAACACCTCAATTATTACCCGTATTACACCTCAACGAGGTAAGAGTAAACCGTACTTATTGTACAGGAAGACAATATTGTTAATAACAGCTCTCCAGATATCGAGATCTATACTAGCTTAACTTGTATCTCGTTGTAAAGTTTAAGGACAAGTTATTTCTGGCGCTATCGTAAGTCACTAAATAATTTGGCGGACCTAAATAGATGCTGACTAACAGTAACAGTAGCACGTTTATCAGAGCCAATCAACTGTCAGTCACTAAATTCCCTTGAACCAAGGCCCGTTTCTGTATCGTAGATGTCTTCCAGTAAATATGTAAGGATAGTACGTTAGGAAGACCCCTTTGAAGCTTAGTAATTTTCCTACGAACTTTATCAATTTCCTTTTAACCGTATCGATGTCAATCAACGAACGCGAGAACACCATCGACACCCCTGCGGTCATAGGATGATTTCGATACTAGCGTAACTTTAATTCCGACAGAAACAGTTGCGCATTCATGGTCGAATATCGGACCTATTACGGTCGTCTTTGACAAACAAGCCTAGCCTATAAACTGAATTGATTAAATAATTTTTATCTATTAACTAACATATCGCCTCTACTACGCCACAGGACAGCGCCTTAAGTATGATTACAATCAAATGTCTATATTCGTGGAGAGTAGAACAAAACAACAAAAAACGTTTATGACCTGCTATCTGTA
>NW_019213782.1:22318-49395 GCF_002532875.2 Varroa jacobsoni
ATACATTTTTAGGCCAATTCTCGCTCTCCCTGCTCTCGCTCTTTCTCTCTCTCGAGACAGAATTGATCTCATCGTCAAGAAGTAAAAACAGCTATAACAAATCAAGATTCAGCACAAATTAATTGTTTTTTACTTCTTATTGATGTTCACATGCTGGAATACGCGCCCTGTTTCGGGGTGTTCAGCTATGCTAACAAAACCAGGTAAAAATTAAACTGCATTTATTGAGCTTTCCATGACAACCTTTAGAACAAGTAGTCTGGATAGGAAAACAACACTTAGTTGACGCCAAATACAATGAAACTTAATTTCCGGAGCACCAACAGTAGCTAAGCAATGCAAACCACCAATATATTACATCCCGTCAAAGAAAAAATACTTTCAATTCATACTTAGCCGAGTCCGATTAAACAATGGCTCAAGAAGCTATGCTGATACTTTCGTTAATTTCGTATCTCTAAATGCCTTTATTGTCGAGATCTTATTCTACTCTCTAAAATACTCTTATGGATTATACATACCTCTTGGATACGTCTGTCCAAATAGCAGCAGCAATTAGGTCCTTTCGGTCGTTCTGAATAGATAGGTGCTACGATGGTAGCTATGGCAGCGATCAGGTGAGGTCTATTCCAGCCTCCGTCCTGGAGGGCCATGACCGCATTACAGACATGTATTGTATATACGATATCCTTCTATTGTATATGTACTTAGAAAAGTCACAATGTTTACACAACGGCAGAAACCGTCCTGGATAATGGTTCTGCGGTGTGCCTTCTCCTCATTGAGGTAGGAATCGCGGCGACTTTACAATTTACACAACACAACGCGTACACAGTTAACTAATCAAGCTATCAGCGAACCGGACGCACGCATGCGTTAAACTGATGATACCGGTAGCAGATACTACGGATGGTCTCAAACGCGCGCGCACAAAAACACAGACAGGCAGGGTGGAGATCCGACAAGGAGGTTTGTGCTAGCGTTGATCTCCAAACATTCTAGTGCTGCGCAACTAACGGCGCCCATTAATCGCTCGACCCAGATCGACTGGTTGAGCGACGAGCGGACAGGGTTATATATATACGTGGAATTTGTTGGTCTCGTCGCACCGCAGGGGTATAATGGTCGCCGTTGCTGACGACTAAATTGTTTTGGTGTTGCATTTACGCATACGCAACTCAATCTATTGTTAGCACAATACGATGGAATTGTCAGTAGTAGCTGCTCGCGTTGTTGTAGGATCGACGATGGGGGCGTTACCTCCTTGCACTCGGATCTCTGCTAGATCAGCCATCAGCTGGTCGTTCTAATGTCGCCACAGTAGCTCCGGCTGGTAGAAGTAATTGGCTCGTTGACCTGGAAAATCGCTATTGGTTGCTAAATGCTGCAGGGGACGCGCTTCGAGTGCACAAATACGAGGTGTAGAAGTAGATGTGGCAATAGCTGTTTGGTTTCACCTCTACTAATTGTTATCTGCAGAGCGACAGACGGCGTGAGTAACGAGTCTAAGATTCAACGGACGTTACTAGCGTTGTTATCATACGGACGGACACAGGCTCCCAGGTAAAACTACGTGTACCACAAAACACCACAGCGGAGACAGCTGGTAGATTCAAAGCGCTATGTTTAGTCACGATTCTGAATTGGATCGTTCGAATTCAGCGGTAATCATCAAAATCACAGCACTGCACAACACACGAAATGTGTGACATGAACGAAACACGAGTAAAAGGCTCGTTGTGACGCAAACGACCGACTACCTGTAGACGCCGTAATAGGACTGTATCATCGGATGACAGCCGTAAAGCTTAACTGGTCGAATGGTGACAAACAGCAATGGGGCAACAAGTTTGCTACGCTAATTTGGCGTAGTTCGTATGCGAACTTCACTTGACGATGTTTCCTGTCAACAGACTATTTCTAATCGTCTTGTTCATCACAACCACACGCACCCACACACACACACACACACACACACACGCACACGCACACACACTAAGACAAATACACAAATCGAGTCTATGTACACACAGCTGTACATTCACAACAGCACCAAAGTTAATGACGGCGACGGTAGTAACGGTGATTGTTGACCACTACCGTTACTGTCCGTAACTTCACTACGATTATATTCATGTTGAGCTTTCCCTGTGCCAGAAAGTAAGAAAACTGTTGAAATACTGTTGCTGCGGCGGCAGGTACATTTGTTCGACGCTATTCGTCCGGTTCGGCACGCTGATAAAAGACACGATATGGTACGCAATCGAATGCTACGTACTACCGACCCGTTTAACAATCAGCTCCCCAGCTCAACTACGTTCGTTGGGTGACTAAGTGTCAGGGTGCGATGGCTTAATTAGCTATGGACTAACCAGTGGCTACAGGCAGTGCAACTTGCGTCGCTGGGAAGTGTTGCGCTGGACAGATCCGTCTATTTTCATACGCTACATACGGCCGGTCCACAGCTGTTAAGAACTGAAAATTATTATATAGGTGATACGTTTAATTCAACCACAAACAGGGTGTTGTTACTGCTTGTTTAACTTCACACAGCCTCTATATCTGAAGCATCTGAAACAGTGGACAGCAGTGACCCATTAGGGAAAAGCAAGAGTACCAAATAAACGGACTCGCATTATATCTTTTCGTTGAGAATACGACAGATGGAAAGCGAACACAGACTTAATGGCGTCTATCGTCTCGACTCTTGCCTTCGACCGAATTGCTTAAGATGGAAGAGGAATCTTCGTGTCGATGGATGTCAACAACTTCTTGCAGGACTCTAGCACACTATGCAGAACGCTTGATCACCTATAGACCGCCATCACTGTGATCGGCATCAGTAAACCTGCCAATCGTTATTTCCAAGCAGTGAAGTAGTAGTACAGAATCCGAATGTCTAAATTTTTTGTTTTTTGATTGTTTTATTTGCCGTTGGCTGAGTTCACGGCGGCATCTCACAACACGTCGGCACCAGCCCCACTCTGTTGTCAATAAAGACACTTGCGTGTAACAGTCACGATCACCGTTATTATTCCAGGAAAAGGTGTTTGCCTAATCAAAAAACCAAGAAAAAACACATTTTTCCCCTTGGTAAACGGTCTACTGCTGCCTCTCTGTGCTCGCACTACAATTCTGCTGTGGTGGTTGTCGTCCCTCGTCTTTCCCGTCACATTATCTGCTGCGACTCAACCCACAGCAGCAGAACTCTTCGGAGCGACCGCAGCAGCGAAGCCACAGCAATACCTGTTACAACAGCACGTATTTTGGTGTCACCTATTCCTAAGCAATCGAATAGCCAACAGCAACTCGAACAGCAAAAGCAACTAACAACCGGAGCGGCGGGGCCGCAGTAGCAGCGGACGAAGAAGCCATCGGGACGTCGTCCGCCGTTGTACGGACTTCAGTACCGCATCCACAGCAACGTTCACAGCAGTAGCGCCATCAACTGAGTTAACAACAAGCAACCCACAGCGGGGCTCTCGGTTTGTTGCTGTTACGACCCGGTGCTGCTGTTTCTCGTCGAACAGCAGCAGCAGCAGCAAAGAAGACCGTATCTGCTTACCCGATAACTGCTGTAAGAATACCAGCAGCACTACACTGGGCTAACAGCAGAAAATGCTGCACCTCCAGCAGCGCGCAGCACGGCACAACACAGCACAGCAAGACCATAACACAGCACAACCCAGGCAGACACCAGCGGCGGAGGAGGGGCTTGTGGCAGCGATGATCATTGTTCATTAGCATTACATCGATGTACGTATATCGCCATCCGCCGACAACATCCCTATGCAGACAACAGCAGTGCGCTAGCAGAACGCCGCACCACGGCAATCCATCAATAGAGAGCTAGCAGCAGCAGCAGCAGCAGCCGCCGCCGCCGCCACCGCCACCACTACCAGTGCCAGCCAGCCAGCAATAACAACACAAACACACAGACACACACTCACTCACTCATTGAGAGAGGCAAGCACCAGTGATGGTGGTGGCGGCGGCGGCCGTGTCGCTAGCAGCAGCAGACGAAGACAAAAAGGAAGGAATGTAGCCACGACCGCTTCAGTACTCTGCAACAGGGCGCGGCGGCGGAGGCGGCGGCAGCAGCAGCAGCAGCAGCAGTAGTAGCAACAACAAATCGAGTGAGAATGATCAGGGTGAGCGTCACTCGTTGGCTGTTGTTGCTCCGCTAAGCAAAGAAGGCTATACAAGGAGCATCGTCCGTGGCGGCGGCGCCGCTGCCACCATCATCAGCGTTCGCTAGACGGTCTCACTCAGATACAGACAGACATAAGCACACATTCGACCATGACGGAATAACAACTCCAGCACCAGCAGAAGTAGAAGGGACCAGCGAGAAGAGAAGGAGAGAGAACGTTGAGAGTGGGAAACAACCAGCAACTCTCCAGTAACCCCCAACCCGGCGCCGACAATCGAATGGAGGAGTAGCAGGTGCACTGCTGTTGTCTTGATACGGTAGCGTTTCGTAATGATGATTACATTGTGTAGGGGAGAAGCCCGTGAAGCTGACCAACTGCAGCGGGCGATAGCCCCCCCCCCCCCGACTAACCTAATAACGACAACGGCCAGCTGGAGCGACAAATGGATGGGCGAACAGCAGCCATTCAAGCGACCTATACCAGGAAGAGCAGCCACCAGCAGCAAATCGCGTTAACGCCGCCGCCGCTACAAGGCGACGGAGACTGGCGATGAAAGTCAATGAGGCGGAACGGGAACTGCATCCAGAAGCAGACGACGACGACGACGACATCGTCGTCGTTGCTACTGCTGCTTCTACCAAGTGGCTTTCAGGCACTGGGCAGAAGGTTCCCGTGGCAGCCTAGTGGGCCACAAATTCGGCTGTTAACGTTAGGAACACGTGGTGGTCTGGGCTGTTCGGACGTAAACATATGGGACCCATCCATTCGATGGAATGCTTAACGGCATTGCCAGACGTAAGCTTGAAACAACTACTTTCAGACAAGAAACTGTTGGACGTCGCACAGCTCCGGGCGCAGATAGAGGAGCACCAGCGCCGATACGAATGGCAGATGTAGAGTGGACACGTAGAAGAAACTCGAAAAGGGAATAAAACAAAAGGAAAAGTAATAGAACGAAAACAGGAGTGAATATGCAAAACGGGCGAATTCAGAAGAACCCCACTCCGTACGTACAAACGATCAGCTACAGTTCTCGCGTGAACTTAAGTTATAGCGAGCGACCGACCGATATGCCCCAGTAATTTAATTGACAAAGTTGGATATAGCGAGCGAGCCTACCTTCCGTAACGTCATGAGTTACACTCACAGTGGCTAAGTCAGCCAAAAAACAGCGTGTGCTGGAGAGGCGCGCGCACGCGCGCGCGCGTGTCTTCAGCACCGGCCACTCCGCCATATAACACCAGCATCGAAGGCGCAACGGGTGAGAGGGGGCCGGGTAACAGCAGAAATCAACTCGTTGTTCAACCACTTTAATTGGCAATGGCAGCGGTCCCAATTGGCGCTGGCGCTTGTTTAATTACTCGTCTTGCGTTTGATCGTCTGCAAGCGACGATCTGGAGAGAACGAGCGAGAGCGAGTGTGTGTGTGTGAGAGAGAGAGAGAGAGAGAGCAATAGTAGCTATCGTGTCGGCTCCTCATCCCCGCCGCATCTACCGATTGTCCTAATCGGTACCGAACCAGCCGCTGACTGACGCTTCTACCAGATACAGAAACAGCGTCACGCCAGCCTAAAGAGAGACCGCCACGACGAAAGCGGCATAACAGCAAATTGCTCACATTCCTCGGGCCGGCGATCACGTGACCGCTGTGGAATGCGCTTAGCTACGCCATACTCCAATCGCAGAATGACACAGACGAACAGACAGATAGAGAAATGTGTGAATACCAGCAGCGCCGTTGACGGCGGCGACAACAGCAGAAAGAACAAGAATAGATAGAGAGGAACAGCCTTAGATACAGACAGCAGAAGTAGCAAAAGCAATCAGAGTCGTCGTCGTCGTCGTCGCCGCCACAGCAGTCACTGGGTTACAGCTTCAGCAGCGCGAAAACCGAACATGGCCGGTAGCGTTGTGGCGCGCTGTTCTGCTCAGTGGGGATAATACCAGTCGGCCAACTTGAGCCACAGGGAGCTCCTTCAATACTGGAGTGATGGATACGCCTCGGTGCATCTGAATCGAATTGTTTTTGATGGTGGTAGTTTTTACAGACAACTTAGTAATACAGTACGCGAAAGATTAGGGCGGATATAGGATGATTAAAACTCTGCGTGACACTGACTACATGAGTCTATTTCGAACAACTTTCGCCAGTAGATTTTGCCTTGGCCTGTAAAAGCCACCAACGCTCGCCACTGATGACGGCGCTGTTGAGCGTGACAAGACTGCGAAAATATTATTAGTATTTTTACCATTATGAATAATCATAATAATAAATGTGTACCCCATCATTATTTAAATCCTAACACCGTCACACTTACCCTTAACACTGCTAAGGACTTCAGCCATCGGAACCACACATAGTTTTACTTCGTTTTGCCCGCTAATGGCTTCAGGGCGTGTCTCAGTATCTCTGAGCAATTGACCTAACCCTCGACTTAAAAAAATCCAAAGTCACACTTGTACTTTGATCAAATACGATTGCTTTGTCAGATCAGTATAAATTCGTGTTTTCTTAAAGTCTGCGTGTTCCTGTTTAACTGCGCTCTGTTGGGTGTCAGAGGTATATGACATAGCTCCTCCCCACGCCAAGCATTTCTTGTGCGGCAACAATATCACAATGGTGTATTCATTTACAGGCCGAGCATTTTTTTCCCGAGTAGAATGCCCTTTTTTGATTTTGAGTTTGTTGACAGCGCACTTCGATGCAATGCAAGAGACGCAAGTTACTCGTTTTTATACGCTGAATAAGTAAATCTCTCTCTTACTAAGCTAAGTGTCTTTCTTGCTTTCAATCACATTAATTCAGGAATCTATCATTAATCAAGGATTCACTAAAACACTCAGCTTGCTCAGCTCTTTCATTCTGAATGCTTGGTGCTTATTATTTTTAACTCGATCTCGTATTCTACCGTCTAGCTCCTTTCAGCATCGTCGGTGAGATCAATGTTAAGCATTTTACAGCGCTCAATTGGTCATCTGATTTGAAGGCAAGCCCTTCAATGGAAGATCGGTATCAAACACTTGCCGAGATCTTCAGCGATCGCTTGTACCCTTTCGGCCGTATTGGGACGAACGTTAAACAGACGAACCGTGAGAGGTCCAGCGTCGAAAAACAAACTTCTATATATTAATAGCAACAGCTTCCAGAATCCTAAAGGTAAAGCACACTTTGGGAATGCGGGTCCTTGTGTTGATGTATCCAGAAGCGACCTCACCACCGCTTCATAAACGCGGAATTATAAAGGGATTACTGAATCGTATTGATTATGGTATACTTCACACAGGAGTTCAAAGGCTATATATATACAGCAGTCGCTCAGATGGCGTCATTGTTTGACGACTACGGAGACAGAACCGTATTTTTTTAGAATCGCAATGCTAAAATGTATTTTTCTTCGAATTAGCCCAGGAGCATTCCATATTTGACGACCTAATGCTCTCAGAGATTTCGGACCATTTCTAAAAAAAATCGTTTTTATCTTTAAACATTTTATATGCTGTCGGGTTCATTCGTTTACACAGGATGAGGTCGCCACATGAAATCCGTTTTTTGTTAGCGCTTTTATTCTACTTTAACCACAAACTTTAACACGATAAGATAAAAATGGCAGACATTTTTGCTTGGGCTCGTCAAAAGCAGGGCAACTGATCAAAGCCTTTGGCGCATCTTGATGCTCTCATAAATTACGATTTTGCGATAATCTTTGCCACGACTTCCACTTGAGTTCTACCGCACGCCATTGGGTTCAACACTCGCATCAGTTAGTCATGGGATTATAAGTAGTCTTGTACAGGGGATAAGGGTTTCAATAACGTGCAAACGCTGTAAGCGGTAGTACGTGCCGGATGAAAAAAAGACATGTTAAATTGATGTTGCAAAAATGTTGAAATACAAACCTAATGTAAGGGAACATATGTAAATTACTGCAGTAAGTAAGTGACTATTTCTTGTGGAAATCGAAGGAAGATCGATTGCAATTATATATATATATATATAATTAATAAGCGCGATGAGAAAAAAGTGATAATTAAAAACTCGGCGAAAGTAAATTTTCAAAATTAATAGAAGCTACTACCATGTGGCTGAAAGTTCGCTGAAAATGTATTGCGCATTGAGCGAAGGTAGGTTCCTAGAAACTTAAATAAGAGGAAGGTGATAAAAATAAAATAGGCAAACATGTATGAAAGAAATATGTGAAATAATTAAGAAAATAAGTAAAAGTATAATTCGGTTATTATAACAAGGGAATTTACAGGTGCAGCTAATTGATAAATTGATGACTTTAAGACGTGCTGTCTACTGTGAAATAAAGAATCAGTCGATTTCGTTAGACTGTTATATGTTGATAATATTTGAAACAAGTAGACAGACGAAAATAATGAGGACAATTCAGTAGACAGAGCCTTTTCGCGTTACTTTTGGTAACACCTCAGCTGTCTACCATGTATATGGACTATTTTTGTTTAGTCTCCATATATACTGCAAATCCCTCTATACACTTTAATGTGTAAAATAAATTTTCGAGTTTTTTTTTTGTCGTACAGCTAGTTATCGACTCTAAACAGAAGTATGAAAGTGTAATTTTTTTGGTCATTTAGGCACAGAAAGTAAACTTTCCGCTAGCGGGGGGTTGATTATTCTCCCAGGAAAATTTGGCTGCGCCTAGAAAAAACATATAATTGTTTGCCTAAACAGCAGCACGAAGCTGAATTCTGAAAGTATATTAATAATGTTTCCCTTTCTTTTGATTTCATCTGGGTTATTGAAGTAGATACAAGTCTTGCAAACCATTTTGCAAAGAAAATTATTTTCTATTAGAGTTCAAAATAGGGTAGTGTTTAGACAAGTGGCTGCGAACAATCGCTGTCGAGCCTATTTAAGCTACTGCCTTGGGAGTGTATGAAAAAAATCTAATATGTTCAGATCGAGAAACGAATAAGGTAAACTGTAAAGTGAGTTTTACTTGAGGGAAAACCTAAAGAGATTCGAAACTGTATCGCTATCCCAGCGATGTAGTAACTGCGTCGTTAAGATAAATAAATAGAAACGAAGTTCGATTAGATCAAAAACGATGTTTTTGTTAAATCTAGTTAGTTAGTTAGTTAATTAAATCTAGGGTAGATAAAGTTCACTGTAGTGTGCTCTAAAATATTGAATAACTCAGCTTTTATTTTTAGAAATTGAAAAATAGATGAGAGACAAGATTTAGTTTCTCTAGTTATATACCTTCCGATGAAATATCGATCATAATCGACTTCCCGGACCAAATTTTGCAATCCTATTTATCGCACAGACGACTCTATAGGCTAATAAAAATTCGGTCGCATGAAATAATGTTGAAAATAATAGAATCCACATTTGAAAAATGTGCGGACACCCCAAAAATCTTTTCCAACTCATTTTAAGAACGAAGCTTTTTTTTTTTTTTTTTTAATCAAGCGAAGCCCTCACTCCAAAAGTAGTTAAAATTGTAAGAACTTTTTTAGTAGTATTAAGTTAATTACGTTGATTAACTGTCGCGTCGATATTTAAGCATTAACCGGTTATGATCAGACTGACTCCATTTTTTTTTTATTTATAGAAATTTTACATTTGAAGAAAGAAATATCTTTTCGCTTATGTCAGTTTGAGACAGTTTCGTTTCAGTTTGAAGCCTGTATTTTTCGAGACGATTTTGTAGATTGTTTATATCTGTAATGTATTTCGAATGTGTCATTTAGTTACATCGCCATTATTTTATAACGGACGAATGGGTAACTAAGTAAGCAGACAGAAAATGTGTTTCTTTTCCTATCACTTTTGACGTAAGCGAGAGGGAAACAGATTTCAGTTGAATTAATTAATCACGAAGCAACTTTTCTGTCGGAGAAACCCTTTAGATGTTGTCACCTCTGTACTTCTGCAAAAAATCCGACATAAAGGCAAAACATATTTGCCTCGACAATTAAAAACGTTTGCTACGTTTAAGCATCACGGATATCATCAGCATCACGGTCAGCAAAAGCTGACCGATCTTTTATAAACTACATACCTAATAAAGAGTATTTCATTAAAGCAGCATTAGTCGGAGCATTTTGCGCTATGCTCTTCTTAAAGAGCGCGACGTGAAGCCTTTGTAGTCTGATTTTTAGGTAAAATAAATCTGTAGGAATTACGAGGAAATGGTTTAAGTGATATAAAATGATTCGCTCGTAATTGTTGATTGACCTTGTAGAACAGATAAGATGTCGGTACATCTACCTTATTTTCTGATCTTTTTGACCAGAAGACAACGCCATATACAGCGTTGTATTGTGTTCCGTTCTGCGTTAGTGCGCTTATTTTTCTTTGAATTCGGTCACTTTGACCGGGAGATTTCTAGTTTGGCATATAAATTTTTCATAGTCGTACCCTCCGGACAACTGATGAAGCCAGCTAATCGGAAAGCTAAGTACTCCCAACTTTAGAAACTTTAGAACAAAAAAATGCTGCAATGGTAGTACCACTGCGAGGTCCAAATATCGTTCGCAAACCTACCACCCTTATAAGAGTTAGTCAAATGTTCATGCTAGCAACGTTCACAAAATGATAACAAATCAATGGTAACATCGATGGAAAATCGGTTGTTAGTACCAGCCGACAGCCATAACTAAAATACAAGGTGCATCTGATCATTAACGCTTCGAAGATGTAATGCATTGCTTATACAATAGTCTATGAGTGGTGGAACTCAATACGTGGTAATGACTTTGCCCCTTATAAGACGGCAGAATGAACATTATATGTCGTGGACAATCGAGATCTTGGTTAGTTCCGAAACTATCCAATGGATGCCCGTTGTTGGAAGAATAAACGATACGAAAAATTCCTAACTTTGAAACGAAACTATACTACTATAATTAAACGTTTTGCTATAGAAGAGGTATGCAAAGAAAATCCATTTAAGAATTGATAGGTGACCAGGCGTATACTACTATAATCCTTTAGTTATTGGAAAAGCCTTTTGATTCAGGTAATCCGAACAAGAATAAACTTGAGTGCGTGAAATTTCATGGTTAAGCGCCAAGTTCCCCTACGACGACTTTAATGCAGGGAAACGCCTTTATGAAAGAGCGCTGTCGCGTGGGACCTGTTGCTCCCCCTGGAAATGACTGAAATCTATTTTCAAGTAAGGAAAAAACAAATAATAATTACACGTACAATAAGATTATCAGCCGATATTTGGTGTGGCACACTAATGAGAACTAGTTTATAGGAGTGGACTGGCTGAAAAACTAAGGCTAAAGAAGGCCGTTAGTCAAAGACAGATAATATAACGGTTACCAACTACAACTTCAACAATCTAAAAGTAAACCTATTGAGCTTTACGGCCGGTACTTAAGTCCTGAAATTTTTATGCTTTAGCTGCGTCCGGATTAGCAGCTCTTCGTTGTTTACATTTTTCGCTGTAACACTCGTCCATCGGGACCAGAAATGTTACGTCCGTGTGCTTCTCGTGGGGCGGCGCCCTGCGCAGTTCCATGTGCCAATTGTATCGCATGCATGCCACAACGCCACCAGGCCAGCCATTTTTCAGACAGCTGCGCGCGGTCGCCACAGTTCTCCAATAATCCTGGCGCCCTCGTGTTTCTAAACATCGTCAGCGCCATTTTTTTTCTCCTCGAGTTTTTATGCCTCCGATTTCGCAATTTCGTATAGTGCGTATCCGGCCCTCATCGGTCAAGGTTTCCTTCATCGACACAACTAGTTTATGTGCGATTCCCCCTTTCATCCTTTGCTTTGGCGTCGGTGTCCACGTCGATTACCTTGATACCGCTACAGGCACTGACGGTTGTCGTTTCCTGACCGGAAGTGTCCGCGTTCATGGCCTAGTTCGGCCTAGTACAACTAATCGGTCGTCAGGTATCGTGGCTCGGTTGTTCACATAGGGTTAGCTGTTGGTCGGAAAATGACAATATTTGCTAGCAGCTACGATTTTCCCACCTCCAAGTGCGTCCAAACTAGCGGCTGGTTATTATAAGCTGTGACAATATATGTACATCAAATTGGATGTACTAGGGGATGTTGAGTGAGGCGATCGAGTCTTCCTCAACAGACTCGACTAAACCTCCGCCTAGTTTCAATGATAATAAAACAATAGTTGAAACGACGCTCTTTCGCCCCTCTATATTTGCCCCACTGGGCGTCAGTTAGCGAATATCGGCTTCAACTAGTAGCTCATTTCAAGCACCTTCAGACCCTTTCTTTTCAATACTCTCCATTCTGGAAACACGTATAAGAAGAAGAGGCGCGCGTACTCGTGAGACATTAATAATAAAATAAAATGGAATTGCACTCTATTGACAAGCTTCTATCCCTGTTTCGCAAAAATTAATATCAAAGCAATGTGTGTCTACTGGACAAATTGTGTCATTATTACCCTAGTCTAAAAAAATAGTCTTAAAAGTAGGCAAGGCGCATGGGACGGTTAGTTTTCGTCTATACAAACGTGCATAACTTGTTTGTGCCCGCAAATAATCCCTGTAATCTCTAACGAACTTTTGTTAGACGGTAAAAAAAACAAGCGGTTATTCAATAATTGTTTTCATTCATGTGGTGCAATAATACGATAGGATATCAAATTGATCGGTAAATACGCGGCGAATTTTCACTAAGCAAAAAACGTAACCTTTCATGTAAATTTTAGAAGAAAATATTTTTTTCAATTTGGCTAGGTAACGAATTGCCTTGTCATTAAAATATTAAGCATTGACCGCTGGGTTTTACTTCTGACCTTACATTTATTTGGTCGCACGTGTCGTTACGCCTTTGATTTGCCACTGGTAAAAAAGAATTTCCTGCCCTAGACCCTCAGGGCTGCTCGAGTGATCCCTGCCATGTGTTGTCGTGAAATTTTGTTATGTCTATCTCTGCTTTATGTTAGGAAGTCATTTTGTTGGTCGTTTATGTTTTTATCGATGCAAAGATCCTGCTAGTCTTATTAAGTGCAACCCCGCTTTTTTCGAATGGAGATTTGGATTGACTCTAAGCTGCCAGAAATTACTCATACATTTCATTTTTTGCTTCATATTGACGTACAGGTAATATGTCTGGTCATTTTTGCAGAGGATTCAGTGCTTGTGAGCGCGTATCTCTCGATGCCGGGCAAGATGTTAAGAGGTAAGGGTAACTGATATTTTTACTTTGTGCTCGTCAGCTATTCAGCTTTCCGTTTTCTAGTAAATGTCAATTCCTCTTTGTTTATGGTGCCGACATATTGTTATATGCATGTAACACATATTTTGCTCTAAGTTTAAAGTCGACAAGGCTCAATAGACTACCGTTCAGCCTCAACTTTGGTGTTTATTAAATTACATCTCCAGGACAGTATATACAAAGGACAGCTTCAGATAGCTCTAGAGAAAATCATTCGATGCTATCGTACTACCTTTTTATATCTAATTCCTCGAATAAAGATGTTTGCCGATAGTCAAACGACTGCAGTTCAACTTCTTCAATTTGCAAGTTGATTTGAAGCCGTATTTGTTCTAAGTTGCTTTTAGGTCGTTAGTGTCGACCTCAGATGTTCGGCTGACACAAGATGTATTTTCCAACAGTAGTTGCTAGTTTTGAGCCTATTTTGAGCGTCCTTTTGGGCATGGAGTTGACACCATACCTGGCACAAATATTCCGAGCTATTTCGGCAGCTTTTTAATCTCGACAAAATTCAAAGTAGAGTAAATGTCGAAATTCAAGAACATCTATCTCAATGCAAAACTCGCGACATTACTTCATTGTACAGTGGAATGGCAACAGGGTCATGAACGTGCGAGAATGCTTTTGTATGACACATAAAAATAGACTAACAGAAGAAGATTAATGGTGCTTAGTAAAACCACAAATAAGAGAAGTTGACGGATCCTTACATTACATAGAAATGACACAGGAGGCACGAAATAAACCTTCTTTGTATAGCGGGTATTACAATTCATTTTAAAATAATACTTTAAATAGCACACATATGCAAGTATCTAATAGCTCTGTTGGTGCGAAATGAGTTTAAATATCCAAAGAAAACTGTATCATTTCTACTATTTAATAATAAAGGTCATTAACCGTTCCATTTGTAATATGTTTATTGTAAAATAAGGCATACATACAGGGTTTGGTAAAGGTAGGCATATAGTCAAAAAAGAAATCTATTGGTATTAAAGAAAACAGACTCACGGAAACTTGGAGAAAATAAGCCTTCTCTTATCGCGTTGCGTCTCTCTCCACTCGAAACCTTTTTTTTTTTTAGCCCACCCTATAGATTATCGATTTTAGAGCGTAAATTTGATAGTATAAAGCTTCTAGTGGAGATCTTCACGAACAATTTGAGTCAGTTACATTGAACTTACCTAAAACGTATATTAAGACACCTGGATTGTCAACAACACGTATTCACAAAAATTCTCCGTTGGAAAAAGCTTTTCAACATTTGCCGCTTCTCTAGTCTTTCAGAGGTTCTATGTAACAATGCCTGCAGTGCTAAAAATATCTATCTCAGAAATTAATGGCTTTAGCCACATTCACATGTATCACGGGTGATACCACGATAGAGCTCAAGTCGCCGAAAATTGATTGGTTTTTAATGAAGTATATGCTTAATAAAGGATCTTTCATTAACCGGGCTCTACTTGGGCCTAAAAGGCCCTACTCTTTTTGAAAAGAGCGGTGCGGGATCGTTTCTTTTTTGTCCATTCTAGCTAAAAGGTATTGGTAAGACTGTGATAGAATGAGGCAATGTTGAACAAATTTCCTACTCATAAACAGAAATGCACCTAAAAATTTCCAAGAAACGTACCTGTCTAATGAAGCAAGGACTTGTCTTTTGCTTTCCGGTGTAAAGAGCTTTACAGTCTTTTCTTACATGGGAGTTTCAGAAAAATGGGCAATCCACTTTTAGGTTATTACACATGAAATTCTTGGCTCCGTGTCAACAAGAATAAAACTAAACTTAAAAAGCGTAGTTTTACAACATGTTTTCCGACAGGAAATGTCTCCGTTAAAGTTCCTTTTACCGCCAGCGGGTACCGCCTGTAAGCCCGTCCACAACGATTTCAAATGAGAAAAAGCAATAATTACACATCGATGCAATATAACGGAGCCCGATAGGTAGAGGTTTCCTTTTAAGAAACCTTAAATTGGAAAATTTAATTAGAAGAATTAGAAATTTAGCATTAGCAGAAAAACTAAGCAATACTTGAAGACATCACATTGACCAAAACGACACCATGGAACCTCAGTAAATGCTAATTGTAGTACATATACGTATTTATGAATAAATTAAAAACCAAATTTGTATTCGGCTTAACATGTTCCACTGAACTGCCGTGAAGTTCTGAATCAGCATTTGAAATCATTGCTTTATCACGGCCTTTTCGCCTCGTAGTGTAAGTTGCGCCGGCTTTAAATTGGCGACCTTTGGCTTCAACTAATGAAGCTCTTTTAGGGCCCAAAATGCCCTCTAAATACCTTCTTTACGCTTTCAATGCTCCCGTTCCTGCAGAAATCGATAGGGAAAACTTGTGCATTTAAAAGTGTTTATTACCATTAAGTGGAAATGAGCTTTTCTCGCCTATCACGACGCACAGGTTGACTTCAAACTCACGTGTATACGGGTACTGCTGTGGAGAATTTTATTTTTTAGTAGTTGTAAAAGTGGTAGTACAGGGTAAAAATAACATCGTGGATGCAGAAGGGCCTTCGTGTTCAATCCGTTACAAAGTTGCGCTATCGTGCTATAAGTGCTATCATCGAGAAGGGTGAGTCTGCCTCGTCTCTCGTTTTTTTTTTATGTTGGATAACTTTGTTTATTTGATGAAAATGGGCTATATGTAGGTTTTTGCTGACAATCATGTTTTTTTACGTGTTTCTCAGCACCTTTCGTTTTTCTGGCCCCAACGAACACGGGCCGTGAGGTTTTAGGATGAAGAATGGACTTAACAAATGGGTCTATGTAGCTTTACTATAGCAACTCATTCCCTTCCTTGGTTTATATTGACTTTCGTCATCCTTGTGAAGGTGAAGTAACGACAATTTGGGCTTTCATTTGTACTAATCACTCGGTTCATGAAGCGCTCAGTTGTTAGGAATGTTTATACTTGTGCCCATCCGCTTATAGTCATAGCACATTGTTATTGAGATTCAAAATAAGTTTCACCATAGGTTTAGAATGGGTTAAATCACAGCCAGCTACTGTTTGCTAACCCCAACTTTGGTACTCCTTAGGATTTTTCATCGTGCGACCAACATCAGTAGCTGTACATATGACAACTTCAGAGTAAAAATCCTTCAATGCTATCACATTACTTTTCTACATGTAGTCCTATTAAGTCAAGATGCCTGCCAATGGTTCAGCTTTTTGGCAAGTTTGCGAGTTGATTGGAGACCATTTGTTTGCTTCGAAGTTCTCGTCAAGTTGGCCTCAATCCCGCATGGTCGGCCCGAACGGATTGTATTCTTAACTTTGAAAAATCCATTTTGAAATTTCGCAAATCATCGGTGAGTGCTTCTTTCGGGCATGGAATTCACAACGTGCACAACATGAATATCCCGGGCAGCCCGGGTTATTACTCGATATACTCGGGTATATTACACGATATTAATAGCTGTAGGAAATGTACTTTTTAACCAAGCCCCAATTCTAAACCAAACCCCACACAATGAAATTATAGCGGATTCTCGGTGGCAAGAAACAGTGGTTTCCGATACTATATAAGGAGTAGAAAAACGGTGAAGTGATCAAGGAAAAGAATACGTTTAAAAAATCGTCATGGCATTCAGTTTGTTTATTTCTTGTGGATGTTGTTTCGATTCGCAGTCCTCCAAACGCAGAGTCGAGATCATCGAACATCTGTCGAATGAATTAAGTTACATAATTAGCAAGACGGATGTGAAGGTACCTGCCTTACACAGCGGCGCATACGCATAACTAAACAATTCTAAAAAAACAATCCTTTTGAAGCATTTCATCGCTACATTATGCTATTGATAAGCCTAATTACTTTAGTAGACCCAAGTGTAAGGCTGGCGCTAAGGTCGAGGTTGAATAACAATCTAGAAAAAATCAAATAAAACATCTACTTTGTGTCTATTAGTAAACAACGATTTATAATTACCCATTGCATACACATATGATTAGCTTCATAACTTTTGCCGTACTTTAATACTGTAAGATTTGTACCTGAGGTCGGCATAAACAATTCAACCTACCGTATCCACAATTTCGTTAAGTTCAAACGCCAAGTCCCTCTTCGAAACGCCTGGATCGCCAGAAATGCATTTTCGATTTATCCGTTGTGTCTTTCCCGCTCTGATACGTAGGAATCTGATCGTGTTCTTTCAGCTGGGGCGTGTTTAATCGCAATGCGATAAGCTGTTCATTTCGAGAAGCCAAAAAAGTTTATGTTTATGATGAGTGGTGGGGGATGGTTGAAGGGGGTCGTTGTGTGGAGACATTGGACAATCGTTAATCTCCGTCCGCATTCCGAACACGTGGTTTCTGCCCCCGTTGTGATGAGTTTGTGGCTTTATGCCGGAGAGCACTGGTCTTCTTTTGTACCAAAAAGAACGGGTCAGCGTGCAGCGGCTTAAATAAACCGTTCGCCGTAATCTGTCCAATTCATCTCGACCACCCTACGACGAACCACGCATATATATATATATATATATATATGGTATCGGCAATCTCGTAAACGATTGTAATTTCTCTGGTGGTCGGCCTCGGCCCGATAAAAAACTTGAGGAAACTTAATTTTTAAAACTTGAAAATTACAAGGACTTGAATTGTTCAAAGTAAGTGGCATCATTGCGGAATTCGCTATAGTTGCTATAGGAATTTCGCTATAGAGCAGCGCAGCGTAATTGAGATACATGTTTAAACGTCATGAAAGACAAAAAACGTTTGTTATAAGTGCAAGAGTAATATTAAATTGCACATAAGTTTCGCATAGAGTAAACTTGGCCTTTTGGTTCCTTTTCAGGGAGTAGATGCGGCCAAGCGAGTTTGCGTGTGGTGTAGTTCCAACTACGCGGGGACAAGCCCCCATCGAACGTTTGAGGTTTCCCTTAGTCACATCAATTATTTGGAAAGAAAACTTATGGGCGATAAAAGTTAACGAAACTAAACCAGAAATTGATAGTTACACGAGTAAATCAAATCGTTGATCTTTTGGAACTTATTTCTAAGACTGAACGCGGTGAAACTGGGCCAAACATAGCAAATCATCCGGAATCTTCCGAATAGGTGGAGGGTCTTTACTTCAAACGACAGTACTTCGGTAATAACAATTATTACTAAAAAACGTAGATACTAGGTAGGTACTATTTTATGAAAGTTAAATGATCTACTAAATAATCTGACTGAATTAAGAAAGTACGTTGTGACGAGTAATTCGACTAAAGTGAACATTCAAAACAGATTGTTGGTACTAAACTTAAAATTGGTAACCGAGGCACAGCGAACTCTTATGTGACGAATTAGCTCAGTTGCGGTGAATATATAAGAAAAACACGGAGGAGTTCTAAAAGACATCTCAGCGTTTATGTGCTATATATATATATATAACTATTTTATGTCTTTTTTAAATCGATCCAAAACAAAAGACAACGCTGTAACTACAGATCAAGGCCTAAGCAAAAAAGCAAATTAGTGACTGCAACTAAATAACGGCTATTTCGCAAGTCACATTTACATTATACGCACTTCTATTATAGATCAGATCTGTTGAGACACCCCAGTAAACGCATATATTTATGTACACATATTTGGCCTCAGATCTGTTACTGGTTATCATAAGCTGACTCCGGTTCTCGGGCTGGTTTCAGCACTCCTGATTTAAATGGCGTACTTGACGTGAACGATTACTGGCACGATAACTTAAGCCACGTCTAACATAGCTACTGACGAGTTTATCGAAATCAAAGTATTGTCCATAATATACCTCTGAATCCCTTCGATAAGTCTCGAGGTTTGTATGGTACTTTTGCTACCGTGATCCCTTCGTCTGTTGAACGTCCTTGCAAGTTTCGCTGTGGTTTTGATCAGAGTCCATTCAGCGCGGAAATATTCAATAGCAATTACCTCTTTGATCATTATTCGGAATTGAACTTCCTACTCTATGTTGTTCTGTATCGATACGTTCTATGTGAAACAGTATCTCTTAGAATGCACGGCTGTCAGATGAAGGCATTGCTCAGAGGAATAGATTTTACGCCAAAATGTCTCTTAACTACATAGCCTACTTCTGATAACAACTTTGCGACGGTACGTCGTAGGGAGACGACCTGCATTGGAAAACTTCCCATGATTACTATCACGGTGTAGGCGAACGAGATTCGCGTGGGAAATACATAGTGCTTAAAAACTATATTACGGGTTTTGGAGTAACGCGGATAGCGATTTAAGGTTATTTGCTAGAAGTTTAAAATGATTATCATTTATTTTACTTAGGCCATACCACAAACTATGTAGTATTTACGTGTCGTTGACGGAACTTCAGTAGCGACGTCTGCCTTCCGCCATTACATATCAATATGTGTAAACTTGACGTGTTATGCATTATAAAATTACGAATAGCTTGAGCATAAAAAAGCTTCAGCGTTCCGATAGCTATCGATTGAGCTAAAAATCTCTTCTCCAGTTCGCTTGATATTTTCATCCTTTGCGTTATTGCGCTGAACCTGCAACAGCTCTTACTTTTCTAACCGCCGGCATTCAGAGTTACTGAATAGAGTGACACATTCGATAGCGTCCCACACGATGGGCTTCCATGGACAAGGCATTATGCCTTTCGGGCGAATATACTTCGCCGAGAAACCCATATACTATCCGCAGCACAACACGTGGGCATATTTAAATGCCCTGATTGAATGACTTGCTTGATCCTTGAGTTAATGAACATCTAGTTTTACTTTCAAAAACATGTTGACCAGTCTCCAGAATTGGATGATTGTATCAGGCATAACTGCAATTATCAATTATTTGCTATAATGCATACTTAAGCATCCGAAGAGTGAGACTGTGTAGTAAAGCTGAGAGAAATTTAGCAAGGAAATCTCGAAACTGTGAAAGTAGCGACTTCAGTCGTGAGCATTATAAAGAGTGAACTAAGCGCTTTCTATGGATGTTCTAATACGTGAAGGCCTCAACATTTTTAGTTCTTGCGTGGTGGAACTGTGACGTTTGGCGATAGCTTTTTTGTTCGGCAAAAAGTTTTCTCCATAAGCAGGTCACCCCGTCTAGGTTGAACATGCGCTTGACCTATTCTATAGGAGGCAAAAAGTAACCTTAAGTCTTGGGCTTCCATTATGTGGAGTATGCACCCTATAGTATTGTCGTACGAGTACTGCATTTGAACTTAACACTCAAGTAACTGAGTAGGTAATTGGTTGCAATTTAAAAGGACGCTGATAGGAAAATTCATCCAAACTCCAAAAAAGCTCACCGGAATGACATTATATCTGACTTAACACTGCGTATAAGGACGTGAACTGTGCTCAAATAGCTTCCAAAATCAAGTGATAAACGGCATTGTTTAAGCCCAATTCAAAGATGATTTTATTGCTGATTTGATTAACTCTGGGACATAGCTAACCTAAATGATCTACGGCTTTCCAACTGGGTCATGAGTTGTAGTATATAACCTGCGGCTATTAAATTCTGAATCGTTATAGAATCACAAGTGCCAGCAGGTTGATTTAGCAGAGAACTGTATTGACAAGTGACATATAAAGGTGCCTTTCTTCAAGGCACCTCTTTGAGCCATAATTTGGCGGAATGACAACATCTATCAGCACGAAGTATGCGGGTAGCGGCGCATACGTTGCCATGGAACGAACCCGAGAACTTGTTTCGAGTATGAGAGACATGCCAAGTTTGTTGAAATAGGAAATCCGCTAAATGAGATCACGCAGAAAAGATCCCAGTTTGTCGTCTATTAGTAAGATTGTTTCACCTTCGTATTCTTCTGTTAGGGCTAAAATTATTGGCTATAGTCCGGCCGCATCCAGGTAAGTAGGCCCAACGAAAAAGAGAAGTCGGCAAGAACTTTCAAACGACAATACTAGCAAAACTCAGTACCATATTGTGCGAGATAATACCAAATTTGCCACTCAGTACCTTCATTGTAATTCAAACAAAATCGCGCTTATCACGCAAACAAAAACGGCTGTGTTAAAATAAGAACTAACTAACTGCAATAATTATGGAGTAAAGTTGAAAAGCAATGGCGATTTTCATTTATTATACAACTATTTTACATTAAGTTACAAGACATTACTCCTCGGTCAAGAAACATATTGCTAAAATATCAAATAATGTTTACATTTATACAAATTTATTTACTCTGTTTTTGCTTTTGAAAAACGCTTTGTTTAATATGTTTGATAAATGGCCATTCAATGAAATGCGCTCAGTGCTTGGTGAGATCGACGTCCTTCATATCTTCCCCTGATGAAAATCATCTGCCTTTTGGTTACACGGCAAAATCTTCTAAATGAATATATGCAAGAGAAAGCAAAAACCACAGTATTGTATAAGAGGACCTCGTGTCTCAACAAGAAGTGCGTTTAAAAAAAGTCAAAAATCAATTACGACATCACACTGTTATACAACGATTTCTCCGAATGCACTTACAAGAAAACTGTCTTAGTCTGTACATAAGGTCTGTACGGCCTTAATTCTAGGTCTGTAAAAAACATATTATCAGAGCTAGGCTTTCTTCTAACAGTTCTTAAAATTCGCCGTTTTCGTAGAGCTACAAACATTCCATTATTCTAGCTGCAAGAAGATTATCACTAATCAAGAGTTTTACACGGTAATAGCAGCTAGTGGCTGTTACGATGCTGAGCAAATAATGCCTAACGGTAGTACCGGGCGGAAGGCTCGAAATAAAGTTTAGGAGGTGAAACTTGGATAAAAACAAATCCTTTGCATCGGCAGTAAAGCATGTAAAACAACGTATACCATAAAAAAAGCTTAATCTTGAACGCATAAAAAAAATATTTGATATATAGTTTTCAATTAAATTTAAAGAAAATAACAATTCGCTATTTACAAGGCATGTGGTACCCACAGAAAGCTTTTTGATAGTACCTGAATTACCACTTTACAGCTTACCCTTATAAAGTTATTCTAAAATATGTAAAAATAGGTTTCAAATCTCCTTTACGTACAGAAAAAAAATATTTTCTGTCGACATAAAATATATAACTCTCTCCTTACATGTGTCTTTACTTAGTAATATATTTATATACGTTTTCCGTAAACATATTCTTAAATAACTCCATAATAACTCGTCTCTCTCTCTCTCTCTCTCTCCACGCTAAGGACTAACTTATACGCACTATGAGACGTAAATATTGCGACCAAATGATTTTTCTGAGGTATTGCCAACCTTAAGATAGCGCTTAATCTGTTGTTTTATCGCAGTCATTTTGCTTTTTAGTCTTATTTGCTTCTGCTTTCACGTGATGATTTTTACTGATTACTACCTTAAATGATGCGACTTCAAGTTTCCTCGTTTGGGTACTCCGCTGCCTGGAAACAATAAACGAGAGAAGGGTGTGTATTTAATTTAAATCACTATAAAACTACTGGGAAGCAATTGGTTTCCAGTATAAAGCTAGCTTAGTAAAACTTGAACATATCTTGGTGTAGTAGTAAATATGTATGTCTAATGTATTTAACAGCCCTTTGTAGTGGACACCTTACGTTCATTCCACAAAGTACCTTGGAGCTATGATATATATGTAAATGTTTACATCTATACCATGCTATCGATAATATTAATAGTTACCATAATTATACTATTAACCAATAATTAGTTCAATTAATTCCCTGTAAACGGCTCCTATTCGGACTAAATATATAAACAAAAACAAATACCTATTTGTTACTGACAACCAGCCGTCTATTGCCTACCTTCAATCGTAAAAACCTTTTACCTGAGATCTTCATTTATGATTCGTGCGATGGTAGCTTTATCCACACGAACTTTTCTTGCTAAAGTTCTCCGTGAAACGGAAGGGCCATCCAAAATATATTTTTCTACGGCGTCGATTAACTTTGGAGTCCGCGCTGTTTTTTGTCGGTCGTGAATCTTCCGCTTTGCTATGCTCATACATTCCTTTTCATCTTTTGCAGCCCAGTACTTAAATGCTATATTGTACACTGTCGATCTCGGGTAACCGAAAAAATTAATGATTGCAGCCGGAGTTCGCCCGGCGTGAAGACATTGGACAATGGCTAATCTTCGCTCATATTCCGGTGATGAAGTACTTTTTTTCGCCATGACTGTTGGCTTGTTTACATGATTTTCGGAACGAGTTTTCATCTAGTAGTCTGGGCTTCGAATGAGCGCATTAATAAAAGCGCGCAACTGTTTGAAAAAAATAACAAATTTAAAAACTCCATACAGTGTAGAAAGGAAAGTTAATGCTCGCAGTGAGAGTTAGTCTAATGTGAGGATATTGAACAATACCTAATATTTGCTCACCTTCGAAAGACGAAGCTCCTACCCTCATAATAAGCCGGTCTTTTTTTTCTAATACCTATGATCAAAGATGTACGCGTCCCAAATATATCAAGCTGCCCGCCAAAATTTGTCAAAAACGTTTATGAAGCACCAGGAAGAACACTCTCAGTGAGTCTTAAAACTATTAAAATAGGCTTAGTTGATTACGTAAAACGGCTAAGAGATAGATAAGAAAAATCTAGGCACTAACCTCCCCCATTCTATATGACTTTATTATTGGCTTCCGTAACCTCGAAAAACATCCGACCATATTGCAATACGGCCTTATATAATCTTCTTCTTAGGCAAATTGTTAAAACCATCGATCCACCAATTATCTCCATGCGTTTGCGATATGCCGCTTTCCTATCAAACGTTGTAGATTCTGGTCTACAGTTATTAGAACAGCACGCCGTTTTTGTCATATTATATATATAATATGAGAGTCACGATACACTTTGTTTGCGCTAGGAGATTAGCTCAATAAAAACGTCGAGTGCGAAAATGTGAAACACAGTTGTTAAAAACCCTACAGCTGTTTTTAACAGCCACTTTCCAGAACGGTCCTTCTCTAGAAAATAAATATTTTCTAAAGTACTAAGGCTTTAAGCCGTGCGGGCCTTCGCTTGACGTATCAAAAGAGACATGGCACCCAACAGGAAGCTCAGCAACCGAGGCATAGATTATAGGCAGTCTAAATAAGCAACGTGTTACAATTATTGTCTCTGAGGCATCTTTTTGTACCATTATGCGACGGCATTACGAAGTCTATGCATACAACTTCGTGGGCGTGATCAATAATACGTCATATTGAACTTGAATTAAACAAACCACTTATTTTCTCGTTTCATTGTTGAATTTAATGGTCCGTCGAAGTTGCTGAAGTGAAGAGTGTGATAAATGGGCATTACGGGAGAACGGCCCCAGATTATTGCCTATTTAGTAAAGGTAACGTTTTCTCTGACTTCTTGTATGCATAGTAATACTGCGCTTAAAACTGTGTGGAGTCGCTTTTGGCTCTAACGGTTCCTTCGCTCGTAAGCAAAGTTAAGGAACTTCAATAAAACCGTTTTACTTCAGAATCCTACTCGGCCCTAATTCGAGCTTATCTAAGCATCGTCGTCATCATGCTAGATTGACTTGTTAATCTTTTAGAGCGCACTGCAAAAAAAAGTTACAAATTTCTTAATGGTCCTAGAAATTAGTTGTAAACAATATCATACAAACGCTTTGTTGAATTAGTAGATTGATTAACATGGCTTACACTTGTTCTTTTTTTTTTTAAATTTTTCAGTTGTTTTCCAGTAAGGTAGCTCCTTATATTTCGTTGTTTCCCTGTCTGTGACATATCTAGCATCAATCTATACAACTAAATACAGAAAATTCTGTTATTGTCGTAATCTTTCAGAGGCGCGTTCGGAAAGACACAAAATCCGATGATCCAACTTCGTTTATGCAATAGAAATTATTACCTGGCTATAGTAACTACTTGATGATATTTCAAAATAATGGCATTGATTTATTTATTTAGATTTTGTCACAAGACACTCTGGCATGCATCGTATTGCAGATGCCGCTACAATCAATTGACCCCCAAAAGGAATCGCTTTAAGTATCGTTCGATAAGTTATTATTGGTACATATGAAAATACCTTTCTAACGCATAACAATAAATTATTTATACAAATAATGTTTACGTTTGTACAAATGCAAAAAAAGGTGTGGAAAATAAGGATTTCAACCTTACGTATAGGTCTCTGCCACTCCAACGTATCGCCCAACAAGACACTCTGCGTGGCGGTTATTTCACTAGTCAACACGAATAGTATTTATGTTCTACATTATTAAGGAGTGCTAGTTGCTAGAAGATTGACGGACGCGAAAGCTTGACGAATTTGGGCATCTAGTAGGCATACTAGATGATCGTGGCGAGGGGCTATGAGGACCTAATTTCATAAAAACCTGCTCCTAGAGAAGTTCCATTTTGAGCATTTTGAGTTAACGAGTGTCTGTAGATGTACTCTGAGAGCATGGTAAAACTCTAGAACAAGTGATATTCATTCTGCAGGCACACGTCGGCACCTAATAAACCAATAATAAAACGCTAATGTCACAGTATTTTATCGCCCGCTATTGCTCTAATGAAAGGAAAGTAGAATATTAATAAAATCATAGCATTATGTGGTATTCAGTACCGCAACGAATAAGTCCTTGAAGAGCGTTGTCTTGGTACGTTTTTAGAGGATCTTTTACTTAGCAGTTTCATCTATTCAATTCCAAAAACGACGATGTTTTACGTGTTTGTTGCGTGATTATGGAGCTTAACATTAATGATTGTAGCAAAGGGACATCTTTTTCAAGCATTAATTAATACCAAATTCAAGATTTAATAGCTTCTGTGTCCGTCCAATTAATAGAACAACACATTATTACTGCACCGTTGCGGGGAATTTACCTTAAAAAATAATCGGTGATAAAACCTGCATTGCCCTGCCCCGATGTCCACAAGTTCTCAGGGATGGACCCACTATACGGACGTTGAAGGTCTCTGAAAGTGCCCTATTTTTCTTGTCCAGCAAACCTGGCTACAAGAAGAATACGACTAATCTAAGATTAAAAAACAGTAGCGGTTAGTGGTTCTTGGGAAGACTGTAAAATATCAGCTAATCGGAATAACAATAGTAAAATAAATAGTCGGCATTAAATAAATTGTGTAAAGCCACGGGAAACGTTTGTCTTTGATTTGGGTTTGATATGCTTCTATTAGTTATGTTCGAGGGAACGGCTGTAACGCTTGGTCTTTGAAGTGAAACATTTGTGAGACAAATGGTTGTAGCAGTTTTCTAACGGCCGATTTATTTTCTCTTTGATAAACTTGCCCGTGCAAAGTTATGGACCCAACATTAACTTTTGTGTGCTACTCGTGGACCCTATATAAGTCCGAATATTGTTTCAAAAAAATCCATAAAAATGACTGTAGTCGAGTTTTTTGACATGGCCATTGCTATTGCTTTTTTGTTAAACGTGAAACGAGCTACCAAAAAATCTACTATGAAACAGACTTTTTTTAACAATTCTGGTCACTGCCAGGAGATTAGCTCCGTCGGGCGTTAAGACCCGAACACGACTATTTAAAATTCGCTTGCGAAACATTACTAGCGTCTGCCGCCAACGGTTTTGTGAAGCTGCCTCTGCTTAGTAGGTCTATGAAATGCCGATCTCTCAGGTCGAGCGAGTTTTTACGAGGAGTGTTTTGTATGGAAGCGCGAATTCTGATTCGCTAACAGAAAACTTCCTTACCTTCAGAGGCAACCGCAAGCAACTTCGGCGGATGGCACGCAAAGACGGTTCCCTTCGGTGCATCCATTTTGCGCTTTTATTTAACGGCGTTACGGTATTTATATAT